>NW_022147484.1:1036754-1235925 GCF_002938485.1 Sitophilus oryzae | reverse complement strand
CTCGTA
Organism: Sitophilus oryzae; assembly: GCF_002938485.1. Classification (NCBI taxonomy): domain Eukaryota; kingdom Metazoa; phylum Arthropoda; class Insecta; order Coleoptera; family Curculionidae; genus Sitophilus; species Sitophilus oryzae. Next base: position 1,235,919 of record NW_022147484.1, on the reverse strand, counting down.
TGCTTCGTTCAGTTACGTATTAGCTGTATTTTTTACACTAAAGCCATACCTTTGATTTTGGTCTTAGTCAATAGATCTCAAATTTATGTAATGTCACTGTCTTTGAAAAGTCATATTATTATTATTGTCTGCTGGACACTCGGCTGGGCAGTTCTAGCAGAGATGGTTTAAGATGGAATTGTCTAGTTGAGATGGAAGTCCAAAAGTTGATCTACCATGATCAATTAAAGCAGGAATAATGATACTTCAAACTTAAAACGATCTCTACTAGAGTAAACGTCAATGACAATAATAAGATAACTTTTCAATGACGACACTACATAAACAATAGACACTGTTTTATAAGTGTGTTGATAAAGACACAAAAGCAAAAGCATACCTTCAATCCTTAAATTGTTGAAGATTGTTACTGTCTTATTCAAAGCAAATATCTCCAATAAAAATAAATTTATTGAGATGATTCAAAATCACACTATCGAAAAGACTTACCTAGATGATAAAATGATTTTAAATTCCTTGCTTTGTTAATATAATACACCAGGTGGTGGAATACTTTCACCAAAATATCATATCAATATTTCAGATTTCCTCGTATAATTAACAGATGGAAACTTTCATTTTTAATTTAGAAAGAGAAACTAAAAAGTCAGATAGTCTGGCTACAAATTGCTTAAAAATCATCAAAAATCGGCTCACTAGAACAAAATATAAACTTTAAAATACATCAAAATTTTAGGTGCCCGTTTTCATGTCGTTTTCATACATGTTATTGCAGTGAAAGTCGGAAATTCAGTGACTGTTAAAATTCACTAGGAAATGCTAGCAATTACGCATTGGACAAGTGAATGTGGTATTTAAAGAAATTTGTCGACTTTTACTAGTAATTTCTAACATTTACTATAGTGAAAGTAACATTTACTAAAGGTTGCAAGGAAAAGTTATTCTATTGTAGTGGCGAGTGTGACGAGGAAGAATGTTGTTGGAAGTTAGAACAAATAAAACTTTTAAGAATATTAAATCACCTCAATATTCAAGCTGATCCACATATCTCAAAATTACAATTTCACTTCTATAGCATACTTATTAAAGATTATAGAAAATATGATATAACCGTTTAAAAATATTAAGAGAAAACATAGTAAACATTTTGAAGTGTTAAAAACAATTAAAAAAATCATAAACATAAGATTGCTTATTGGTAGGTACAAGGTGTCTTTTAATTAAGTTCTTCATCGTGGACAAATAAAGTAACGCGAATTTGCTTCAACGGGGGTTATTCGTTTTTTCAAACCCGCTACTTTAAGCGTATCAAAATGTTTAATAAGTTCATAGTCATTATGTTCCTTAATATATTTTTCTCTTGCATGGGTAACTTTTGCTATGATTTCATTATATTAAAAATGAAAACAAGTACTATTACATTCCTGTGAGTGCCTAGTTTGCCTAAATTTTTTTTAAATTTGCCACAGAAAATTTCTTCTATAGGAAAAATACAGCAGAGCACTTTTTACAACGATAACAAAACAATTATACATAACCACAAAAAACAATGCGAATTTACGCCAGATGTCTGTCAACGTTGCCATTGTTTAGCCCAATTTAATATTATCCTTATATTATGCCTGTTATTCAACTTGTCCTTATTTATCCTTATATTTTTAAAACATGTAACCGCGCTAACTGAATCTTTTAAACTCCCTGCTTTTGTCCAGGGAATGCTAGCATTCACTAGTAAAAAGTTGGTTTAGAAATAGCTGTTGTACTTTTACTGGCGTAGTCTTAACAAATTAATGAATGTGAGCTTTTACTAGTACTAGTAAAAAGTTTCACATTTAAACTTATTGACTTTCAATAACAATAACAATTATTGTTAACAATCACTGATTTCCAACTTTTACTGTAACTTATACACAGCTTTCAAAAATTCGAATCCATGCATTTATGCGGGACATGGAGCATAATCGTCAAGTTTGCTGAAATATCTGACGTCAAATTGTCATTTTACATTGCTAAATAAATAGTACAAGTTTGATTTCACAAATAAATTGCCAAGTGTAAAACGGCTATTAGATTACATTAACACCCAGGATAGTCAGCACACATCTATAAACGCCTTTTACTTTGAAAAAACACTTAAGGCCAATGGCATCGATCTAACTAAAACGTAGACCTTTCCACTTCCTTCGAAATGACTTAAGTTGAAGTCGAGTCGATTTTTGGATTATTTTTCTAGAGAATTGCACGCAGTCAGTTAGCGATTCAACTTGACTCGTCAGAGAAGTAACTTTCGACCGAATACCCATCCGAAATTGACCAGAAAGTTTTGATAGCTGCTACTTAGCAAATTACGGGAGAAGGGTATACGGGATTAGAGAAGTCGTTTTATTTGAGGGTTGTTCGGTAAAGTTAGTGGCTTTGAATTGAGAATCGACGTTTTCGGTTTCGTACGATGAACAGCTGCCTTCTGTTCATTTTAATTCTATACAGGGAAGTGGCTAATTTGCCTCTTGTAAACTATCCTCATTTTCTTTAGACTCTCTTTCGCGTCTTACCATAGTTACGGTATTCCATATTTTGCCTGAAATTTTAGAGAACACGGTTCCTATAAATATTTGTCATTATTATTAGCAGTGGCGCAACTAGATAGGATCTAGTGTGTCCTTAGAAAAAAAATAGCTGATGATTGGTGCGGGTCGTTTAAAATTGGTTATAACCTCAAATCAATGTTATCTTTTAAGTGAGCTAAGATCCCCTGAAATATTTGAGCCCCCCTAAAAGTCAGTATCTAATTGCGCAAATTAACTAGCGCAAATAAAATTTTTGGTTCGTTTGTCAATTATATAATGCCAATTTTTAGTTGTAAAAACTGTCTGACGAGTTTAACAGCTGACTTGTAAAGTATTTTTCAGCATTAAGCTATTGAAAATGACGAATCAAGTATAAAATAAAAATTCTATAGTATAAGAATATTGAAATTAAATATAAATATAGATAAATATGTTGAAATTTAAAATGTCAATATTTGATATTTCTATTATTTTATTAAACTGAGATTGTGAAACTATACGCATTTTTCATAATTATGGAGACTGTTTTATTATTAATATATAAAATTAGAGTAATAGAACATAATATATTAATAAATATTACTAAAATAACCATTACTGGTCTATATTTATTTCATTGTTATTACCTATATTACAAACGTTTGGATACCCAAGCTCATACTTTATAATTCTAATTTATTGCAAGTAATAAATAAATTATCACGTTTCTCTGAACGAACGAGCCTTAGAGACGAACGCGTCGCATTGTGATTCGATTCAATTCTCACGACTCGTTCGTTTAAATTTTATGGATCCGTGTGCTGGCCACAATTCAATTGAACGAACCCTATTGTAAGCAACAATTCAATTGAACGAACCCTATTGTAAGCAATGAATCAATCCTCACGATTCTTTGAATGAATGAGTCGAAGAAATGAATAATAAATGATCCGATTCAATTCTCACGACTCGTTCATTCAAATTTTAGGGATCCGTGCTGGCCACGATTCAATGAACGAACCGTCTTGTAGGCAATGAATCAGTCCTCACGACTCTTTGAATGAACGAGCCGTAGAAACGAACGTGTCGCATTATGATACGATTCATTTCTTACGACTCTTTTTTATAACTCGTTCGTTCAAATTTTATAGATCCATGCTGGCAACGATTCAATTGAACGAACCGTATTGTAAGCAATGAATCAATCCTCACGACCCTTTAAACGAACAAGCCGTGGAAACGAACGAGTCGCATTGTGATATGATTCATTTCTTACGACTCGTTCGTTCAAATTTTATGGATTCGTGTATAGATAACCAGACAATTCGGGATGTATTGCTGGCTGCATTATGTGTGACAACGGTAAAAATCTGTAATATATAGCAGGTAGTTTATTCTCTGCCCTTTTCAATAAAAGTTTAAGATTTGCCTTTAGTCCTGGTTTATTCTAAAGTCGAAACTCTCTTTTCTAAATAATCATATAACACCGTGCTGGTTACGATTCAGTTAAACGGATCATATTTTAATCGGTGAATCGAATCTCAAGATTCAGTTTTAATACTCGTTCGATCTTTGGCCACCGTTAATAATCACTATGCGCTGATGCGGTTGGTCGATACAGTCGTCAATGCGTAGATTTGATTTCTCAATGCGTCGCACAATGGATCGAAGCATAAGAAAATATGGACATTGACTTATTTCGAAATTAATACTTTTATCTTATTGCTTTCTATGTACGACTTCAATAAATGCAACAAAAATCTAAATTAATATGGCATTTGGTACCATATAGTTTACAAAATATACAGGGTGTCTCAAAAAAAGAACTAATATCTAAACAAAAAAGAAAACAAAAATATTGTAACAAAAGAGAAATTGCTTTCTCTGTTAAATATAAATTAATATGGCCTTCTGTACCAGATATTTTAAAAAATATACAGGGTGTCTTACAAAAAGAGCTCACCTATAAACAAAAAAGAAAACAAAACGTTACAACAAATGAGAAATTACTTTCTCTGTTAAATCTAAATTAATATGGCCTTTTGTACCAAATAGTTAACAAAATATACAGGGTGACTCACAAAAGAACTAACCTCTAAATAAAAAAGAAAACAAAAACATTATAACAAAAGAGAAATGGCTTTTCACAATATGCTTGATTGTTATTCCATGGCAAACTTGATATCTGAGTGACGAAATAGCTAAGCTTAGCGCACTGTATTACAAATGTATAAATATTATATCATTTCTGTATTGATAAAAAGACAAAACCTGAACTTCGACTCATTCATGTTCGATGTCTCTTGTTTATCTTAATTACATAAAAATTAATGGTATTAACGAAAATATTTCTAGGCCTTTCAACCATATGCCTAATGTATTTTAGTGTAATTTAGTCCCACTCCAATATTCTTCGACGAATATACTTACCTATGGATATCGGCAAATTACAAATTGTTTGATGGTGCACTGGGCGTGCATTGCATACATTCAAGGATTTTGACATTAAAAACGTTATATTTTTTGCAGTGGCAATTTGGGGCAGCAAATTTTTATGATATGTGCTAGTAAAGGTGGCTCTTTACATTGCACGTAATATCACCGCTTACATTTTTTTGTAATTCAAAAAAACTTTATATTTTTAAGTCTTAATGACATAAATAAAAACAAATGAGTTTTTCACTTTTGGTGTGACTTTTTTTTTTAATTTAACAATCCTATACTATAGCCCAAGAACGCTTCTAATGAGTCGTTATATATAACAAATGAATATCTTTTACATCCATTTTAAAATTACAATCAAATGTAAGACTCTTTATCTACCAATTTGAATGATTTTTCAATTTACTTCAAATGGTGCTCATATGCTCAATAAGTAAATAACAAACAGACATACTGTATATGTTTTACAAGACTAGAATATCTCTTTAACACAAATATGTAAAAAATTATTTAAATTTGGAACTCTTCAAAAACAGCCAATGTCTCTATTTTCTTATGCTTCGATTCATTGTGCGTCGGTGGGATGGTTCGTGCAGTGGTTCGGTGGAATGTCTCGGTTTTTGAGGAACTATCGCAAGAAATATCACGAACACAATGAATAAATTTCCCAACGAACTAAGGAATCGCATCGACAAACCGCCTCCATAAATCAAACTCACTACGCGTGCATGGACGCATCAAGTCGATGTATCAGCGCATAGTGAGTATAGGGTTTAAAAAAATTGTTTTAAATGAATTTCTACAACTTGTTAAATTACAACTTATATTCTGTAACAGCAAATTAAATATTATATATCTGTAGATTACTAATCTAATTTATTTTATATTTCTGTAATGCATCGATCATTAGAGACTATACTAGTTTTAAATTTGCAATTCGAATAGCAATTTCAACAAGCTGAGATGGTAAAAGCGTTAATTGAAAAACTCTTCTTTTATTCGTTGGCCGCGTTCGACGAAAAGTTTTATTGGAGTCCTTGTTAAAACAGAAATAATTGACATCTAATTAAACTTTTCTTTTTTTTTCCTCGACGCCATTTCCGCAGTCTTTGTTAAATTTTTCTTTGTCTGTCATTACAATCTTTTACTTAACCTGCAATGCTTCATTCTTATAAAATTTTGCGCACATTATTGAGTTTCCGTGACAATACTGATAATACACGTATTGCTTGTTTAGATTATTTCAAATTTTACTGGGCGTTTTTCAAAAGTGACTAACCTCTATAATTTTTTTTATTTTTTCTAACATTAGTTTGTGACATAAATCAGAATTGATTGAAGTATTCAGTTTGTTTCGGTCACTTTCTGTTTCACCGGAAATTACTACAAATTTTGATTTTTAAATGGTACTCTCGGTATTTTTTTAATTTGATAGAAAATGACATTCTGAATCGAATGACATATCATATGTCAAATTTTAATATTTTCGCTGGAAGAAATAGCAGATATCCCAATAAACACAAATTTCAATTTAAAGTGTCAGGGCTGTGTTAAAACCATTATTTTTTAATCAAGGAGGCTTGGAGAAGTAGATTTAATGTTTTCATAACTTTTCCCGACCACTTAAAATATGCCCAAATCGGATTTCTAAACACAACTCATTTTTTTTCTAATGAAATGAGGATCGTTCATTAATATATTTGGAAAAAGCATTATTTTACGAATAATTTGGTACCACATACTTGGTATTTCGAGTTTCGAGTCAAACGACTAGAAAATATTGGTACACAGGTACAGTATCAAGTTTATTATAGTGATTTTCTTAGCCGTGTGTAGCACATATCGTTATCCAGAGCGAGTTAAACAGTTTTGAACATTTTGAAGAAAAATCTAGTAACAATAAATATTTTTTATTTTGGCTTTATTAATCATAATTATCGTTTTTGCATAAAAAATAACGTTACATGAACTTCCAGAATGTAACAGTAATAATTATTATATGTAGGTATACACTTACCATTATTTTTGTATTATTATTTTCTTCGACACAATGAACTTGCCTCATTTTGGAACCTCCACCGCATGAGACAGAACATGGACCCCAATCAGACGCATGCCATCTGTAATGAAAAAAATATATATAAAATTAAAGAAACTGCTTTACAGCACCCCCTAAAATGACAATTTATAATTTCTGTCCGATCAACACCTATTATGTAATTTTTTTAATTAATTCACGTCGTCATATATTTTTTTGTCCCAATACACGTTGATTTATATTTTAATGTTTAATTTTAAATCGGCAAGTTTTATGAAAAAAAGTAGTAAATATTATTTTCTAAATATACCAGGCAATCTAAATTAATTTTTTCAAGTCTTATTAGTTGTTATTCAAATTTGGCTAAAGATAATAATAAGAGTAGTGTATTTCAGTCCCTTCTGTTCATTTTTAAAAGTTTAAAACTATGCAAATAGTGTGGTTTTATAGTAGGATAATTCTATGGCTTTTCCTTTTTAAGACAAAAGATAAATACACTATTTTTAGGCCATATTTGTAATTTGTTGTTGAAAATTATGAATTATTACCTACACAAAATTCGCGCTACACCTTTGGAATAGATGTTAAAATAGACATGGTGTTTAGTTGTGAAATCGTGCGGTTAAAAGAAAACAATTGCTTAAATTTTTTAAAGCTTAAAAAACGTTTAGAGAAAGACCGCCGCATTAACTTAAAATATAAAAAATGTGAAATAAAACTTTAAAAATTGTGCATGTGTATATATTATGCATTTATATTTTTGTGATATTATTATTTATGCGTCTTTTAAATCCTACAGTGGAAAATTTGTGTAAAGAAGATTGACTGGATTTTTAGTGAAATGGCACTAGAGCACCTGTTTAAAAATGTAAGAAATTTTAACAGAATTTATATTTATTTTTAGATTTATTTTCCTTTAACTAAACGTCCAAATGAAATTACGTTTCTACAAGGGAAACACATGAGAAACAAAATATGTTAAAGTGAACATAAGTGTTCATCTAGTTCTAACATATACATATGAGATACACGCAGGTTTATATTGATACAATTGTGTGATACAGTGTCTACTAGTTGTATACCGTATGCATTCAAGATTCTAAAGAGTTTTTTGTAACGTAACAAATAATTATTAAAATGATGCAATCTGACGTCGGTATATGAGACATACAATGTATAAGTCATATGTATGTGTGATACTTCGTATCATCATAGTTGTGCCTATAGTACACACCTTGTAAAAATGTTCTGTTTGTGTGTAGTTTAAAAGAGATTTTAAGGTAAGCACAAGTTTTTAATTATCTTGTTACACCTTCCTAAGAGTATTATTAATATTATAGCAGCGGCTCTTCCCTTACTCGATACCCAATTTACCAAATTTTGACTCCAATGAATGAATTCAAATATTCTCGTATAATGATAAAGAGGTTAGCTCTGCAATATAATTTTTTTTTTAATTTGGAAATAATAAAAATCAAAATGGACCAGAGAAAGAAATATTTAAACACTTCAAAGAACTTCTTACACTGATATTCGGTAAGTTATTGATGGATCAATATACAGATATGTTTAATATTCAATAATCAGTTTCATATAAAATTTAAGGGTGAGGTTAATCTAATCAGCACCTTGTAAGAAACCTATTAAATTTGGACGCGTCCGATGGCGCTTTATTGACCTCCCTACAATAATGACCACGATCCACAACTGGTATATAGCAAAAATCGTTAAAAAAATAAAACCATTAATTATCCTGGTAAAATCCTTCGATTTTATCCAATTTTTACACTTTTTCCATGTTAGTTTAGTCTTTTTTCTATGTTAAAAGAACACTCTAATACACGTTGAATGGTCCTAAGAAACCACCCAAATATCCCCGCATATCCATTCTAATGTAATAGACCTCCAAAAGCCCGCATTGCCAAAAATATCGGAGCATCATATATAAAAAAATTGCGGAAATGAATGAACAGTATTGGAAAGTTGAGATTAGAAATCAACGAAAATAAAATAACCTTTGCAAGCTCGTTTTATATTAAGTAAAATCATTATTATATCTTTATATTAAAAATATGTAAGGCTAAAAATAAAAAAGTAAGTTAGAGTGAATGTGAAATGTATGATAAAATATGTTTCTCTTGGTTCCATAAATAAAATTCCAAAAAAAAAATGTTTTGTTTTTCTCAAAGTACCAACAATAAAAAGGTTTTTTTCCTCTTGTAAAGACAATCCGGGGACATAGTGTATGGGGTGTTTCAGTACAAAAAAAACTTTGATGAGTGTCTCTTTTAGGAACAACCTGCAAAACTTTATATATTTTTAAAAAATGCTATAAATTAATTTAAATAATGTGCCCCCAAAATTTCATTTCAATAAAAACTAACTCCTTGAAGCCTTCGTGTTGAGTGAATGGCGCAGCGCCGCCCTGTATAGAGCTTGATAACATAAATCCGATGATAATGAAAAAACATAAATGTTTCGTCGTAAAACTTTTTTTTTGTTATACAACGTGCCAGTAATTTGTTCCGGCACTGAGTTTACTGGCTGAAAAGTTGGAGAGTGGCAAATTTGTGACAAATCCCTGAGGTTCGTTCGTTTGGAGTGGCCGCGCGAAATAAATACGACTCTTGTTAGTTAAATGGCAAAAGGAAGAGGCCCGTAGCTTTGCGGTTTGTTGTAAATTCCGTCTGGTTTGTAAGTAAACAGGTCGTGGAAGATATTTGCGAATAAAACGAACCAGAGAACTTTATGCTGGTACTTAAATAACTTTCTAAAACTGCGACTTTTAATTTGTTCGATAAAAAGTGTAATTAATTGTAACAATAAAGGTAACTATATGTTAAATAATATACAGGGAGTTTTTTTGAGAAATTTATGAAAAACCCGGCAAAAATATAGCTCAGGAGTCTCAAAAAACCATTTAGACAGTAAGATGTTTTAGGTATTTATTCTTTCATTACTTGTGGCTTTTAGTGAAATTTTATTTTTCACACTATATTGTGGTTTACTAATTCCGTAGAGGAAGTTTGTATGTATAGACTTTATATAGTAACATAGTATAAAGGTATCCTTTATGGGTATTTCGCCACTGCACTGCAAGAAAATCTACAAAATAAAATAATTATTTTTTGTAAACACTTCTGCGTTAAACCTAAACGGATGCTGCTTGTCAGAAGTTATGTTTACAGTAATACAAATTTGCCTAACAAAGAAAAAAATGCTTAACGTTTCGGAAAGTTATCTCTTTCCGTCGTCGGAAGCAAAAAAATAAAACGTGTGTTAAAAATAACAGAACGTCAACGGTTTCTTGTAGACGTATCTGTTTTAAAAAAGTAAAGTGTTCTCGAATAGTTGAATTTAAATATTTTAAATAGTTTTTTTTCTTTATTCTTTGTATTTTTTTGCTTCCGACGACGGAAAGAGATATCTTTCCGAAACGTTAAGCATTTTTTTATTTGTTAGGCAAATTTGTATTACTGTAAACATAACTTCTGACAAGCAGCATCCGTTTAGGTTTAACGCAGAAGTGTTTACAAAAAATAACTACTTTATTTTGTAGATTTTCTTGCAGTGCAGTGGCGAAATACCCATAGGATTTTTTTGGAAAGATGAATCCGCCACATAGGTATAGACATTTTTTAGTATAAAGGTATTCTAAACGTAATTAGTCTAAACATAACATAGTCTAGGCTCATTCAATTTAATCAAGTGAGGAGTTACTTGCTTTCTACAATGCAGATCACAAATAAATCTTACCGATGCATTTTGTACTCTCTGTATTTTTGCTTGATTGTAGCTGGTCAAAAACTATAATAAATCTGACTACAAGAAGTTTTGTCGTTTCTTCCAACAAAACATTTAGATTATATAGGCTTTACAAAATGTATTTCTGGGGTCGACATATACCACCTAAAAATATTTGCACTTATTTACGACTCACCTTGTATAATAATTATGCATGATCTTCGTTAATAATATATATTGGGTACTTGCATTTTGTACAGGGTGTCCCATTTTGGTTGAAATCATAGGGTATCTCCGTTATTAGTGAAGATAGAAGGGTGCGGTTTGCACAAATCTGTCCCACTTTTTTCTTTTTTGTCAAACGGAAGATGCCGTAAACAAAATTTTCATGGCATTCTTCGTTTCTGAGCTACACGGTCTTTTTGAAAATTTTGCAATTTGGGACAGTCCCCGTATCTCCGTTATTGTGGGTGATATCGAGAGGGTGAAAACTGATTCAAGAACTTTTTACGTAGAATACACATTCTCGACAAAAGTAATACAGTAGCGTAGTCTGTTTTTCTACAGAAAAAATATTTAAAAAAATATCAACTAAAGATATGTTTTTTTAAGTGGAATACCCTGTATATTTATAAATCATATGATCCGTCTTGCTATGAGCTTCTCAAAAATGTATATCACTCTATATTTATTTTCACTCTTTAATTCAATATTTGAAATATATCATTTTTTGATTAGTAGGCCGTGATAAATAACATAAAAATTAAAATGGTATTACTAAAATGGGCATACACATATACAAATTTTATTTGGGATTGATATATTTTACTTTTGAACTGTTACCACTGAATCTCTGAATATATTTTTCTTTCTTTATAACAGAATTTATTATAACGGGATGGGTTTGCAAATATCTAAAAGCTTGTATTATTAAAGCATTTTCCAGGTGTTTGACATTGTTGTAGTTGCTACGATATATTTCATATTTTAAAAATCCCCAAAATCAGAAATCGAGAACGGACAAATCCGGGAATCGGGGATGCCATCATATGGGTCCATTGGTTCCAATTCCATGATTTGAGAAATAATAATTTAACAAAATTCTAATATTTTCAAAGTTGTTAGGGAAAGCCACCTCTTGCTGAAAGTATATTTCACGTAAATTAGCTAAAGGAATATCTAAAAGTTCCGGTACGATAACTTCAAAGATTTACAAAAGCGGTAGAGAGTTAAGTTTTTCTAATATATAAAAAAATTATTAGTAGCCCCTAAAATAAAACAAGAGACAGATATCAGTATACTTTTAACAATTCTTTATTTTCTGTTATTATCAATCATGGCCTACTAATAAATATGATTTTTTCGAGGATTTTTTAATAAACTTTTAAATATTGCAGTAGATAGTGAAAATAAATATAGAGTGATATATATTTTTGAGAAGTTTATGGCAAAACAAATCATATAATTTATAAATAGACAGGGTGTTCCAGTTAAAAAAAAAACATAACTTTAGTTCATATCTTCGAAAATATTATTTTCGTAGAATAACAGACTACGCCATTGTATTCTCGGTAAAAAGTTCTAAAATAAACAGATTATCAGGGGGGTGTCCCAAATTGCAAAATTTTCAAAAATACCCTGTAGCTCAGAAAAAAAAGAGGGGTTTGAAAATTTTGTTTACAGCATGTTTCGTTTGACAAAAAAGTGGCACAAGTTAGTGCAAACCGCATCCTTCTATCTTCACTAATAACGGAGATACCGTATGATTTCAACTAAAATGGGACACCCTGTACAGTAAGGTTTGTTTATTTATATGGTGTATAAAATATTTTTTTTATTAAAATATAATATACCTCTATTTTTGATATTTCCTATTTTAGTCGAACATGGAAGAATAGCGGGAAAAAATAGCTTTGTCGATAAATAAAAGTTTCTTAATGAAATCGGGAACTGACCTTGTTTGACAGCGAAGAGAAATGGCGATAGAGGACCGGATCCAATTTTAAAGTTACCTAATTGGATAAAAGTTAAGTCTACGCCGTTACTACTTAAAGAGGCTCATTTCTTATTCCTTTGCAATACAGCAGCCACTTGAAGGTATTTGGAGCGAGGACTAGAAATAGGGCAGGGATTTTCAGTTCTCTCTCACTCTCTCTCTTGATCTGTTTCAGTTTGCTACTGAAACAGATCGAATTGAACGAATTTTTATAAAACTTTTTGCATTGTATTGTTAATAAGATATATTACAAAGTTTACCCATTTAAATTCGTTGCTTTTACTTTAGTATTTAAATAAACACACATACATATACAAATGCATACATGCAAGATGGGTCCGTGTTCCGAAAAAAGCTCTGTATCAGGATTCCTATTCACTCCATACCTTTTACAAAATATGTGTTTAATGGTTGTTCACATTTCAAAAATATTTTTATAGATATACAGGGTGAGTCAAATATATTTTACACTTAAGTTTTAGTTTTTGAAATGAAATGTTTTAAATTTGTTTATTAGTTCAGCGAATTTGCTTTAAAATTCCGGTTCCAAAAATACCTTAATACCATAGAGTATACTGAGTGCTTTTTGAATTATGACCAAGTCCATTAGGACGTTAATCTAGACGTCCAGGAACCTTCGTTTGAGAACTTCTAATCGAGACAATCGACTTATTGTAAGTTTATCGCTAAGAAACCGCCGCGCGCCGTTTGCCGGATTTTCAAATTTATAATGAATTGCACCTCAGGAACGTGCATATTAACTAACGCACTATAAGAAGACTAAATAAAGCAAATCTTATGTCAAGAAGGTCTGTTTCGGGACCCGAATTTACTAGATCTGTTGACTAGGACCAACATCAAAGGCATGGTCTTAATGTAAAAATTACGAAAAAATGTTAGTGTCTTCTTCAAAAGCGAATATTTCCAACAAAAGTAAAGCTGATGAGATGAACCAAAAAACAAACTATCGAGAAAGGATGTATCTAGATGATAAAATAATTTTTAAATTTCTTGCTGTTTTAACATATTCCACCATAGGGTGTTTCAAACTTTCACCAAAATATCAACAATTTGTTTTCCCTCGTATAATTAACAGATGGGGACTTTCACGTTTAATTTAGAAAGAGATACTAAAAAGTCAAATAAACTGGCTACATACTACTTTAAAAATCATCAAATTCGCCCACTAGAACAAAATATATTAAATTTTAAAATACATCAAAGTAGGCGCCCATTTTTGGTGCCGGTGAAGATATTTCAAAAATTATACATTTTAGTCATATACCTACTTTTCTAATAAAACTCGTCTTTATTTTTTTACTAGAATCCGAAAATCAATTAATATATAGGGTGTTACATTATAAGAAACACAACTTTCATGTGTAACTTTTTTTGGGGACACCCTGTAGAACTCTATATAATTTTAGAAAATGCTTTAATTTGACTTATATAAGCTCACAAAATTTCACTTCAATGCAAACTTTTGGTCTCTTTGCAAAAATCGCGTCGTATATGACGCACCACTCTGTATAATTCGATTTCAATCAAAATTTCAGTGATTAGAATATGAGCAGAATAAGTATAGCTTATGCATTAGATTCATTTATTTCAATAAATTTACTTAGAAAAAGAAAATAAAAAAATCCAAAAATTAAGAAGGAAATAACTAAGAATTTACTAAAATTACTAAAATAATAAATTAAAAGCAACGAAAAAAGAAATGAATAAAAATTTTAGTATTTTATTTATAAAACACAATTCACATTAATACATTCACAGTAGTTGAATTCCGAGATAAAAGTCTCTGGGCACTCCACTAATTCAAAAAGAACAGCATTTCAAGCTCTTTACTATAACACTTTGTTTTAAACATAGGATAAACTGAAATAAATACGATGCATGCAAATGATTGTAGTTTAGTTAAATCGACGAACTGAGTTGAAAATACACAGGTACACAAAGAGTATGCGATGTATATGTTCAACAAACTGTTTAATTATCATTATTTATACAGAATTGTGTGCCAAATTAGAATGTGTACAAAACAAAACAAAAAAATAAAGCAAATTCAGCTTTAAAATTCCGCGTTGACGCAATTTGTGAAAACCGCTAATGATGACAATCGATTATGAACAATACTAACAAAGCCGTTTAAATACAATGAATGATGGGGTAAATGTATTAAAACTTTTACGTGTCTAGGTATTTCTATATTTTTGTGTAATGATTAAATAGTTTCTTTGATATTTGAAACATCACATATAGTACAAATCTTAAAAAAATATTGTCAAAACTTAAATCATTTTAAAACTTGGGTTAATATCAATTTGGGAAGAAATCATGTTTCAGTAAGTCAATTTGATGTAAACAAGGGAATCGTTGGCGTAACATGTATAACATGTTAAGCAAATTTGTGTATATGTGTAACATGGTTCTTATAATAAACATTATTAATTAAAAATTAAAATCAGGTCGACGTAACTTGAGAATTCAAGGCGAAGTTCGTCGCAGGTATCGGCGGCGGAAATAACGGTTAACGAGTTGATAGTTGATTGCGTAGAGTCAAGTCCAGAGTCACGAGATGTTTAGTACTTCAGCATACACTTTATCTTGGCATTTTCCTAGTTTGCTTAATAAAAAAACTTCCTTTTATTACGAGGGTTGACTTTTATATTTTGCTTATAGAAACATAGTAGGCGTCTGTCAACATATCAAATGTCAAAATTAACTGTCATTTTTAGTTAACTTAATGCCAAAGTTTTAGACCGCTTCATTTGAAGCTGCACCTAAACTGAATTTTTGAAGTAGATGAGTCAGTCGAAAAATGGAATTTAAGCAACACGCACACTGGTGCGATCACGGGCGCGATCACAATCACGATCAGGGTAGCATAACATGAGCGTCATTCTAGCACACACCAACGCGTTCACGTTCACTGCCGTACCTATACAGGTTGTTAATTTGTTCATTACTCGCGGCAAGAGCTTTATGGTTGAAATATGGCAATCTCGGCCCGCTCGTCGACAGACGATGCCACGGGACGAGTCGGTAGAAAAATCAATAATGCATGGGTTCTCAATAGGCAGTGTTGCCATTCTGTTCCCCTATAAGTAACTGTCGAGTTAACAACCTGTATGTAGTGCGCCATCCTATAGGTATCCATATAGGTACAAATTAAAAATGTACCTACAACATTTAAACTTAAACAATAAAAATGTATATATATATATATATATATGTACTATCCAATCCAATTGCAACTCCAATTTTGTCTCAAACTTTTTATTATTAATTCTATTATTTTTGTAACTTTGATCGGATAAATCATATAGAATTTTGTATATTTTTACAGCCTTAATTAGCTGCTCTGGTAACTCCATTTCTAAATTACAACAAGAAAAAACACACAAAATAACGGAAAATTCAAATCTCGACAAGTTGAATCTGATAGCCCCCGCAGAATAGAACGCCGCCAGGCCACTTCGTCTCCAAAACCCGATCGCGCCAATGTGAAACGGATCATATGTATTCTTCAGTAAGTTTTGGTTTGGTTTTTGGCGGCCGCGTACAGATCGTGATCGCGGCCGTGATCGCACCAGTCTGCGTACAGCTTAAGACAAGAACATTTTCGCGCAGTAATTTTTTTACAAATTTCGAAGACAGTTGTCTCAACAAGAATGTCTTGCTGTTTTGATTTCTGTTTTTGGCAATAAAGCACCACATTTGTTGACAATTTCTCGTTGGTATGGATAATTTAAACGTGGACGGATTAGTCTTAGTGACGATCCAAGAACAGGTCCACCAACAACAGCTGGAAACACCCTGGAAAATGTCGATGCTGTACGTAAGCTGATTCAAGAAGATTGACATGTCACATATCGTGAAATTGAAGCTACATTGCGCATTTCAAAAACACCAATTCAAAAAAAAATACATGAAGAATGATCTGCAAAAAATAGTTTTTTGTTGGATACCGCATCTGTTGAAGAACAGAAAGCATTTAGAGTCAATTGGTGCCAAAAAATTCTACACCGGCTTAACAAACGAAACTATGCAGGGGCGCGCATATACAAAAAATCTATACATACAGCCCAAGTAGCATTTGGACGTTATCTAACGTCGGGTATACGTCGCGTTCAATAAACCCGACGTCGGGTACAAACGTTGGTTCGATCGCCTGACGACCCTTATTTGCACATAAATACAGATTCGGGTCGCCTCGACGCGACGTCGGTATCTGCCCTAATAGGGAATGTAATTCTACCAATTACCAACGTCATATTACGTTCGATTTCAGTCACTTAAAATTCGTCGCTAAGCACTTACGTTACGTTTGGTCTCAAATTCGCTACCAAGAAAATACATAATGGATTCATAATTACCCCTCAAATATAAGTATAAGTGCCTACCTAATTTCATATTATATTTTCTGAATCATTAATCCAGACATCAGTTTTGTCAACGGAAGTCACTTTTTTGATGTACCTGATTAAAATACTCCAGAAAACAATGGGCGCCTTCAAAATTAGGTAGATTTATGAAATAAAAATATCTATAAAAAAGTAACTCGCAAAATATTTTTTTTTATTTTCTAGCTGGTTTAATCATAAAACTGTACTTTGGTCCCCCCCCGAACTCAACCTTATCAATATTATACTACTAGAAATCGGAATGTGAATATACATTTTAAAAACAAAAAACGTGATCTACATACCGTGATAACACGATTTGTGCAATTATATTTTAGTTTTTGTTTTCTCCTTAAAAAAATGGGCAGCCACTTTTTTAAGATAGTATATATACAACTTTTTATTAGGTTATGTTCATGATGTTCATTAGGCCGCAAATGCTATTTAATGGGATGTATTTACGGACGTAAATAGAGATACGTAAATTAGGTTATAAATATGAACATAAAATACAACAAAATATATTTGGACGTAACTTTAGAGATTATCAATGAGACGTATCCTATTCGGACAACGTGTAGACATCGGGTTAGTTCAAGTATATGTACGTTGTGCAAGCCAACGTGGGAACGACGTTGGGAAATTAATAAAAATGGTACGTTGTTATTTTGTACGTCGACAGATCGTTGGATTTACCGACTCAGATCCAACGACGTCGCTTTTAATAGGAAAGCGACATCACCCGTCGTATCACCAGCACCCGACCTAAATTTGCACAAAGTCTGACGTCGCTTTAGGTCAGATTTAGTTCGAAGTCAGATATATGCTACTTGGGAGTATTCCAGGATTTACTCTTATGAACCCGAAAATAAACGCCTATCGGCTGTTTGGGTATCCCGAGATGAACCAAAGCCGACTAAAGTTACCCATTCTCAGGTGTTTCCAAAAATATGGTGGCGACATTTGTCTCAAAAGCTACTTATATAGCAACAATTTTCATGCAATATCAAAGAACTGTTACTGCTGACTGGTACATATCTATTTGTCTGCCGGAAGCAATTGCTGAGTTTCAAAAAAATAATACTCAACGACGAATGATCTCCCCCAAACAATGCAATGCAAGTTTCCATACAACTCGAAAATACCTTTAAAAAACTAAAAGTTGAGTTTTTAAAGCATGTAAACATGGAATTGTTGGACCATCCTGCATACAGTCTCCGAAGTTCTAACGACTTTTTTACTTTTCCAAAAATTAAGAATGAGCTGCGTGGTCGAAGGTTCATGTTCCCAGAAGATGGAGTTAGCGCCTTTTGAAGGTACCAATAAGCGAGTGAAATAACTGCGCTCAGAACTGGTTCCAACGGATGCAAAAATGCATTTCTCTTCGTGCAGTATACTTTCAAAGACAATAGTGTTTAGAAGTTATCTACTGCTTTTCTCTAACTCTATATGCATAATATAAAAGAAAAGCACTGTTTGATCTTTTGAATTAAAAAAGCACCTAAGCGATCCTAGCCAAAAAAACAAAAGATGGGTCGCGACAAAATTTCGTACATTTTAAGCCTGTTGGTCTTAACTGGTTATCAGGTAGTAATGGATAGTTTGATTTTATATGATGACATGCAGTTTATCAGAGCATCAGTTTATATATCAGTTTAACAGTTTTGATAGATGTATCTAAACTAGCTAAAAAACTGAGCTAAATTGTTTGTAAAATAGTTTTATTTAGATATTTTAAATATTTGTTTTATTCTTTTTGTTTTTCATTTCTAATGACTGGAAGAGATATAACGACTTTAACTGGTAAACAAATTTGTTTATGAGTAAAAAGCCACTTACAATCTCGTTTCTGTTTATATTTTCATATGCAGTGGCATTTTACAAAACAAAACAATTTTATTTTATAAATTCATGTTTCAGTGGCGAAATAACTAAGCTATTTTTCAAGAAATAGTTCAATGCAATAGCAATGATTGAAATAACTGCCATCATAATATTTGAATATTGCATCAAGCCGTTATTTTATACATTTCGAGATCACCGATATCCCTTTCATTCACAGTCACGATTTTCGTCCAAATCTAACTTCCGTATTAATTTTGTGTGGCCTGGCCACCTGGAACTCCAACCGCAACGCAGTCAGCCTGTTGAAAGTTAGAAATTGAAATTTGATTCACTCTCTTTCATTACGTTCAATTGCTGCTGTGCTTCCGTCTCTTTGCGGTGCTCAATTTAAATTTTAAATCTGTTTACCTGCAAAATGGAGCGGCGAGTCGATTTGTTTCCGACATTGTCGTTGTTTTTCGATGGAATTTTACATTTAACTCGAAGGGGGAAAATGTATATTGCCCGTTTGAATGTTTCATTAATTTGGAATAATAATTTTATAGATTTGGCGAATGAAAAAAATATAAATAAAAAATAATACACAATAAAAAATACTTTTCACAATTTATCCAACTATGATTGACACTTCTTTTATTCATAGGATTAAAAAAAAATCTAAAATACCAATTTGGTTCCATATTATGATTTCTGACGTAAAATATATTTTTAGTACTGTATTTTAAAATGTCTCTACTAGTTCTTTTTCCTTTCGCTTAAGTTTTTATTAAATTTCGTAAATCATTATACAGGGTGGTCCGAAATGTATTCGGGAAACTTCGGCAGAATATTCTGTAAATGAAAATAAGTAAAATAGTTTGAAGTATAAATTTATGCCCTAAAATGGCTTCGTCTCGGAGATACAGGATGTAGAAGTTTCATTTTTATTTCGGTTTTTTCAAAATAATTTCTGAACTAAGGTTGATATTTGGATAAAAATTGGTACTTGAGAGTTATTTCACATGAGAAATTTGATTTCGATATTAATACGACTTAAAGATTCCTACATATTGCAATCAAAACCTGCATTGCTACCTAAATATTTTTTAAGTGGTTTGAAAATTAATAACTTATCTTACATACCTGTATAAAACTACTGAGTTACTACTATTTTTTACGTAAAAAAGTAGAGTAATACTTCTGGAGATATTTGTAATCGAAATAATCAATACGTCATCATTGACAAAATTTGAACATGAAACATGACTAGATTGTTATTAAACTGAAGTCATAAATTTGATACATTTTTACATACTGTTTCGTCATGATTTTTTCTAGAAAAAAGTATGGTTCATTTTAGAAAATAAAAAGTTTCCTAATTTGTTATTTCAGGAAAATAACTATCTAGTCAACATGTTTATTTTTTGTCAATGATAACTTGTATTGATATTTCAAATATAATGAGAATGGTTTCTCGCGATTTTTACCAACCATAAAAATGGAACAAATGTATATTTTTTCACCCATAGGTTACGGGTAAAATTTTATTATTCGTGAAACCAGTTAAAAATGTGTAGGTGGCGCCACTTACAAGTAAGAGTTATATTGACATCGAAATCAAATTTCTCATGTCAAAAAACACCCAGCCACCCATTTTCATCTAAATATCTATATTAGTTTCAGAAATTATTTGGAAAAAATTGAAATAAAAATTAAACTTTTCTATACCCGGTCTGTCTGAAACAAAGCATTTTAGGACATATATGTATACGAACTTTTTTACTTATTTTTATGTGCAGAATATACTGCCGAAGTTTCCCGAAAACAATTCGGACCACCCTGTATAGAAAGATTCTCTAAGTACGGAAAAAATTAAGCTTCAATATAAGATCAAAGAACAAAAAAGTTTCTAAATTTTCGTTTGAAAAATTAGCTGGTGAATTCTGACAAACGGTATCCAAAACTCCTCTAATTGAAACGTTGAAACAAGGAGATTTCCCAACAGAAACCAGTTATACATTAAACAAATTACGATCCGCAATTAAAGAACACAGAAGAAATCAGAGCGTAATAAAATATTCTCTTAAGACAAAACCCTGTTCCGGTTTTATTAGACTTTAATTGCCTTAGTTAAAAATGCCGAAATCGTTTCCCAGATTTCCGGAAATCCTCCTTCTTGCCCCGTCTCAGTCAGCAATTTCTGTCCCAAAGACGTTTTTCAATTCCTTTGAGAGATTATTAATTGTATTTCGCGACGCGGACAACAATCCACTTCAATTTTCTTGGATTTAATAAATGTTCAACGGCGAATTAATTTATTGTAATAAAACCTTCCTCCTTTCTCGCTTCTTGAGGCTAGTTTCTAATGTTATGAAGTTAGTTTTCCAGAAATGGCAAGTTTTATTTCCTTTTTTGCAATCATATTATACATACATATTTAACATATTTATAAGCTTAGAAAATGTTATATCTACTATCGGGTTTCAGTGAACTATCCAGACAGAAATTTCTTTTAGAAAATGAAGCCTATTTTAACTTAAAATGAACTTCTTAAATTATTTGTTTAAAGTTTGATGTGGAAAAACATGTTTCTCATAAAAAATATTCTAAAAAATGTTATATTATTTTCTATACCAAATTCGATAACCGATAATAGGTACTTATTTACTTACTGCCATTACTCGTTGACGAGTATTTGATACTCACCAAAAGATGGTAACAAAAGGAATTTTCTTTCATGAGCTTTTCTGTGACTGAAAGACGATACGTGATGTTATCTCCCTTTCGCACTCTGGACATTCAAAAATTCAAAAATTTAATTACTTTGTTGCTTCTTTGCTTTTTGGTTGTCGTTGTTAACCTAGTTTACAATTCTTCTCCATTGCACTCTTATTCTGCATGCTTATCCTGTCTAAGTTTTCATGGAAAATATCCTTGTACCTATTGAGTTGTCTCACCCAGATTCCACTTACCGTCTACAAGCTCATCGCAAAAAAGAGATTTTGGTAGGTGGTTTTCCTGCATTCGTGATCAGCCCGTCTTAAGCGGGATTCGGCGCTCTCACAGTTAGCTTTCTCAAGAACCGATACGTTTGAGACATGGTGGTATCATTTGATTCTTAACAGTTTTCTAAAGTGTCTCTGTTACTGTAAGCGTGTTTTGATTGTTGGTTTTAGTCTGTAATGAAGTCCGTATATTTTTTTTATTTAACCGGTTAAATGCTAGGCGTGAACATAAATCAAACACGGCACGACAGCGCGGCTTGAAAGTACTCCGCTGGTACACCGAAGGACCCTGGTTGCCTTGGGTGGCCGGGTTGCCTTGGGACCTAACTTTTTTATTTTTTTTATCGTTAATATTCTCATGGTAAATGTTTAAATATTTGTTTTTTTGATCACCAGGACGGATAGCGTTTGTGGATTTGTGAACCATACTGTATATAAGTAGAATTTGATATGTTCATTTGTTTTGAAGGATTATGGTAACAAATAATTCTTAGACAAGCTTAGTATGGTTTATTTTTATTTTTAGAACTGTTATGATAAAACATCTAAAACTGAAAAATATTTTTAATACTAAAAATTATTTGCTGATAAAATTGTGTTAAATATTTCGTCGATTTGCATGGAGACGTTGAAGTTTTTTTTTGGTACAAACAGCAAATGGTTTTTTTTGTAGGATCGACGGGTAAAAACCGTTTTTTTACTGTAAGGAATCTTGATGGGTCGTGGGGACGATGGTAACCGAACGTGGTTTGTGGTTCCCGACGGAAAAAGATTATTTAATACGACGGGAGCGCGAAAACGGGGTTCTTCCTGTTGAGACTAAGTACCGGTGAACTTTTTTCTAAGTAAACCTCGCGAGTCCTGATCCGTTTTTTTATCAGCACTGCTGTAAAAAAACCGAATTCTTGAGTTTTGAAGTAAAAAGTACCGTATCTCCGTTTTTGATTTTAAATAAGTATAAATCGTGGTCGCAGAGATTTGATTTAAAATAAGTCTAAACCGTATTTCTGATTTATGAGTATAGATAGTTAAAAACCGAGCATTTAAGTTTTTTTTATACCTGACCGTGAATAGACAACCAGACCGTTTCGTTTTGATCCGACGCCGATTTTCTTAAGTTTTCTTTATACCTGACCGTGAATAATTAGTGTGCCTGGATTCCGGGCTGCTGTAGGCGATTCAGAAAACCAGACCGTTAGAGGTAATCACATTCTTTCTTTTTTTTGTAACCGCCAGATACCCCATCAGAGTTCTAGTAATCACAAATTTTAGTTTCAGCACAGTAGAGTTTTTTTTTATTTTATTTTTATGGTATAAAATTCCTTTACGGAGGAGGAGTTAATTAAGGTTCCTCTTTTATTTTACCATAATAATAATATTTTTTATATATCTGATTTATTTAAAGATGCATGTGAGTAT
Source organism: Sitophilus oryzae (assembly GCF_002938485.1). NCBI lineage: Eukaryota > Metazoa > Arthropoda > Insecta > Coleoptera > Curculionidae > Sitophilus > Sitophilus oryzae. Next base: position 1,212,496 of record NW_022147484.1, on the reverse strand, counting down.
GTATTGCTAGTATTTTTCTATTATAATATTTCTTTACAGGTTTGAATTTAAATCATATGAACTTAATTATTTGCTATTGTAATTAACTGATTTAATTTCTCTGTGTTAGATTTTGCGATATTTCATGTTTTAGTATTTTCTTCATATTTTGTTTATTTGAAAATATTGGATTCATAATTATTTTAATTTATTAATTAATTACTTAATTATTTGTTATTGTAATTAACCGATTTAATTTCTCTGTGTTATATTTTCGATATTTCATGTTTTAGTATTTTCTTCAGATTTTATTTATTTGAAGATATTGGATTCATAATTAATTTATTTAAATAAACCTCGTTATGGAATATATTCGACTTTAACTGGCTTTTACCCCATTTCCCTGGATTCTCCACTGTAGAAAAGCTACCCGTATTGGCCGAGGTGGTCTCTCAAACACTTTAAACTTTGGGGGTGGCGCCCGAGAACAAAAAGACCGACTGTTAGGCGTTAGTAATAGTTCTCTAGGAAAAAAGACTGTTACAAGTCTTTTGTTATTTTTGGTTTCTGCGTTACACAAAACGCGCATCACAGTAAATTCAGTGGAAATAGAAATACTGGCTTTCATTCTGACTGTGTCATGTCAAATCATGTCTTATAATTCTCCGTAACATCAAATATTTGTCAAAGAGTACCAAAAAATTAAAATATTTTGAAATTCCGTGCATAATTCGTATTTTGTTTTATTTAAAATTTATACTAAAAATGATTACATTTCGATAAACAAAAAAGGAAAAATGCAAAAATCATGTGTCTGGATAGTTAACCGGATTCCTACTATCGTTTAAAAAATTTAATTAAAATAATCATTATTAAATTATCAATATTATTGAATTTTAAATAATTTTATCTGTAGATGAGCAGCATTATTAATAGTAATAATAAAATAAACTTATCTAATAAATGTATTATATTCACTGATTTATATACTTACTTTGGAGGACAAGCATGTATGTTACATTCCACTACTGTTGAATCGGGTCTTTGAGAATCATTGCACAATTCCTCTTCGACTTCATCGCCTGTCAATCTATTTTGACATACAGGTCGAGACATTTTATAACCTAAAAAATATACAGTTTTATTATATAGACATATACAGGGTCGCTGATATGTATGAGAACGATCGATTATTAAGTAAAATATTATGAGATAGCGCAAAAAGTCAAATATAAAAGTTATAGGATTTTTAACTGTCTATTGGTGAGTAATAAATTTAGGTATACAGCATCGGTCATGAAGTCGTGGCATATGATAAAAGTTTTTTTTAAATGGATCCCCCTGTATATTATTGCATATTTCAATTCTTCGTTAAATTCTAAGCAAAAAATCGAGATGAATACAATGTACCAACCGTTTCCAAGTAATTGACTTTTGAAAATATCAATTCAACTTAATTTCGATATGTTCGGTTTCATTTACCGATGCCATTTTGCGGAACCTGTGATACTTAATAATATTTGACATTAGTTCTAAACTTAGCATTTATAGATGTATAAAATGAGATTAAATCAAGTCTGGAAATTACAAAATTTTCTATTAACATTTCAAAATCAAAACTACATAATTCGGAAATGGTTAAATTTAGGTGCATTATGCGTATTATAATTATTGCTTAAAATTGAAGGAATAATAATTGAAATATGCAATAATATATAGGGGGTTTCATTTAAAAATATATTTGGATGTGCCACAACTTTATGACCGATCCTGTATACTTAAATTTACTACTAGCTAATAGACATGTAAAAGCCTTATAACTTTTGCATTTAACTTTTTGCGGTTCCTTGTATATTTTACCTAATAATCGACCGTAATAATAACGTATGATAAAGAAATTGTTGACTGTTATTTTAAATACTGTGGCAACGTTTTTTTTTGTGGGTCGTGTGTTATCTAGTAATTTAAAGATATTATTATTAAATATTGTTGTATGATACATTTTTTTAATGATAGTGTGTGTGAGTGTCTCTCTAAGTGTCTATCATACTCAGAAATATTATGATAAAACTAAGTTATTAGTGGTCAATGTTCAGAGATGGGCAAACACTCGGTATATTGAAATTTTGGGCAAATATCCCATGTTTTGCTTCCGTTATATACCCAATGGGTAAATACAGGGTACATTGAATATGGGTAAATACCATATCGTACCATATACTCAATGTATCAAAGGAAAATTCCACTCCTGCAACGCATACCAAGAATTTACAACTTTGAGAAACACCTCACTGTAATATTGAATAAATATAATTATAATTATAATTATAATAATTGATTGGGAAAGAGAAACGTTTGCTCAGCATGTAGAAAAAAGATGCAAAAAGACCATACCATAACCTGGTATACTGATGCTTCTAAAACCAAAGCAGAGACAGAGATCTTAAATAAAAACTAACGAAAACAGGAAATAGCAATCTTATCCGATAGTCAAGCAGCACTAAAAGCGATCAACTTAGTAACCATCAATTCGAAGTTGGCCAAAGAATGCCTAGGGAAGCTGAACAAATTCGGCAAAGAAAATAAAGTCCTCCTACTCTCGGTGCCCGCTCACCAAGGGATAGAAGGCAATGAAAAAGTAAACAATCTAGCTAGAAAAGGAGCAAATACTCTACTAACTGGACCAGAATCGGTTTGCTTTCCAAACGGAAACCAACTTAAAGCGAAACTGAAGCACCTGGAAGACTCCATCCGTAACCTGAAATGTGAATCCTCCAACGGTCTAAGATACTCGAAAAAGTTTCTCAGAACTTACAACCGAGAAAAATTAAAGATTTTCCTTTATTTAAGTAAAAATAATCTTCGGATTGTCACGAGGTTTCTAACAGGACATTTTCTCTTCAACGAACACCTCAGTAGATTGAAGCTGAGAAACAACGGCGAATACAGATTCTGTGAGGAAATGCGGAAACACCAAAACACCTTATCACTGAGTGCGCCGAGACAACAACCGTCTGTGCTATAAACTTTGGTACCTACGGCTGATGTCGAAGATGGAGAGCTGACCTCTGTGAAGCCATTTCAGATACTGGTTTTATCAAAGCCCTAAAACTGTATGATGGGAGCACAATAGATCTCGCGTATGGTCGGGATGATTAACCCCCTGCTGAACATCCTACATTCTAACTAAATAATACTTGTATCAAAGGATACTATTTCAATTTAACCATTGACTTAAACTGTGCAGTTATTGTTAGATATAGCCAATATTTAAAAACGCTTATCCACTTGCTAATAATGTAAATGCCGCAGCCTCTCCCACCCCAACAATTTCCTAAACATCGCACGAACTTTATTTATTTACCTCGTTGTTTACCGAAACCTAAAATAACTTTACCATAGCCGGAAACAAGTTTTAAAGCATCATAATTAGTCCCCGGGATTTCATTACGTTTTCCAATTATAAACCGTGTTTGTAATGCAGTCTTGCACACGGAGCAGCTGTGATAGAAACTGCTATTAAGTCGAACGTTACGGAAATGCTTTGGGAAAGCGATGGAGGCAACAAATACGATAAGTTTTCCGGTTATTATATTGCGGGAAATGGCGTGCGCTCGTTTACGCGCTATCTTAGATGTGTTTTATGTTTAATTAAAGATAAAATTGATGCACCTATGTCTATATACATCGTTTCTTTGAATGCTCTAGAAAATGATTTAGTTTTAAAACAAAATAATTTAGGATTTCAATTGTTTTTATTTATTTTTACTTACACAACGTTTCAGTTAAGTGTATCAGAGCAATTAAAAGACTTTACCATAACTTGGTATACTGATGCTTACGAAACCAAAGCAGGAACAAGGGTATGAGTATTTGAGTCGAGAACTAAATACTCCGAACCAATGGGCACCTACTCCAGCATCCTACAGGCAGAAATCTACGCTAAGATGCGTACAGCTTATCTTAGATAGGAACTACGGGAAACAAGAAATAGCCCTCTTATCTGATAGTCAAGCAGCGTTAAAAGCGATCAACTCAGTGTCAGTCAATTCGAAGTTGGTTATAGAACGCATAGAGAAGCTGAAAAAATTAGGCAAAGAAAACAAAGTCCTTCTCCTCTGGGTACCGGCTACCGGCACACCAAGGGATAGAAGGTAATGAGAAAGTAAATGATCTAACTAGAAAAGGAGTGAACACTCCACTAACTGGACCAGAACCGTTCTGCTTCCTAACTGGAAACAAACTAAAACAAAAATCGGAACTCAAGAACTTGGAAATCTAGTAACGATTTAAGATACCCAAAGAAGTTTCTCAGGACTTATGACCGAGAAAAATCAAAGACTTTCCTTGATTTAAGTAAGAACAATCTTCGGATTGTTACGGGGTTTTAAACAGGATAATCTCCTCAAATAACATCTCAGTAGATGCACTTCTTCTTCTTCTTCTTATAGTGCCATACTCTATACAGAGCGTCGGTTGTGATGCGTGTCATCAGTGTTTCACAAGTATACAAGACCTACAGTTTATCGTAGAATCCGAACGGCACTATTTGAGAGGCTGTACAAGGCAAATATACTCAAGGTGGTTTGCCATTGCCTTCCTTGAGGTCGCGGCTCGCTGGTCACTCTATTTAGATAAATAAATATTTTTATTTAAATAAATAAAGCGACCGTACTGGCTGAGGATCAAGCCCAGTGCCATCCCATCTCTCGCACCGCAGATCGACGCACTAACTGCTTGCGCTACGGCCGGCCACAGTAGATGCACATTCAAAGCTAAAAAATTTAAAAAAATGCAGATTCTATGGGGAAATGGGGAAACACCAGAACACCTCATCACTGAGTGCGCCGAGATGACAACCATTCGTCTCATAAACTTTGGTACGATTGATATCGGAGATGAAGAACTACCCTCTGTAAAATCAGATACTGGTTTTTGTCAAAGCCCTGGGACTCTATGATGCGTTATAAATCAAGAAAGCGGGACACAATAGATCTGTAATGATCGCGGTGATTAACCTCCCCCCCCCCCTTATTATGCATTCTAGATGTATCACTGACTGTTTTCAAGTGTGAACTAATCTAAATTCTAAAACCACCGAGCTTACATGTTAGAGCAGGATATTCACCCTTAAAAATATTGGGTGTAGTCAAGCTATCAAAATAACTATAATTGTTATCGAGCAATCATTAATGTTATCGAGCAATCGCTATATGGTTACGTTTTTCGTCGGTTCCGTGTGGATAAAAAAGTCTATTTTATTTAAACAATTTATTTTACACTAAGTAACAAAACAATAACAAAAAATAATAAATAAAATAACTAAAGAACTATTTATAAACTTATTTATAAATATTTATCTAAAAGGAATTTATTTTGAATTTAGCGCGGCAATTGTACGCGTCGACCGAATCTGTTTATTTCTGTCCTCCTTGTACCGGCCTCGGGTTATATAGCCATAGAGAGCCTAGAATAATCCAGTCCATAGATCATTAGGTGCATAGAGAAGATTTAGAATGTTCTCGTATGTACGCCGCCATTCAAGAGCGGTGTCTCTTCTAAATGCGATTCCAGGTCGTATGGGGGCGGGACATATTAGAACGGTCCAGCACCCAGAGTCCATACAGGTCCGTAACAATATGTAGTCACCAAGAATTTCGTAATTCTGAACGAACTAGTATTAAAACAGATTTTCTTCAAAATGGTTACTGTGCGAAGCCCATGACAAAATTATATTCAATGGCAAGATTGACTCATTGCTGACTCTATTGAGTATTCTATATTTGAAAGAAACCTCGGAAAAGATCAGGCAAATGGTCAAGCAGTATAAAACTAAATCAGCGACTACTTTAAGAAGTGTCTTAACAAAAACTATATCAGAATCATCAAAACAAGAGAAAGAGTGCATCTACCAGGTACTATAGGATCGAAAATAAAACGGTCCAGTTGGCTTGGAAATGACAATCGATTACATTCTCCATATAATTTTGCATATGAAATGATCATATTGTAACTTGCGAATGCGTTGAGTCGTACATTGCAGAGACAAAACATCCTCTAATGTACGACTTAGTGATCATTAATAACATACCCAAAAAGGTAAAGTAATACTCAGATATAGCAGACCAATATCTATCTATCTGTGGTCCAAGTACCATAACATAAAATGATTGGAAGCCCGGGTTGTTTACAAGGGACCTTATTGGAAAAGACGTAAGCTAAAAGAAGCCGTAATAATGTCGACCAATATACATCTTTAACCATCCAAATAAGAACATTTCCACAATATGGCAACCACGTGTTAACGGTACCAATGCGGATATTCTCAGTGGACAACCTTACGCCTGACAGCACCCAGCGTTTTTATTGTTTAATGCTCAACTCTAGTATATAAGCTCAGTAGTTTTAGGAATTAGATTAGTTCATACGGTCGTTTTACACGGTACATTGTTAAATTAAAATAAATAAAGACAATAAAAATCAAAAATTCTTTTAGGTTCCAAACTAGGAAACTGTATATGATGATCTTACCTCCTCCACAAGAGACAGAACACAGTGACGCATACGTCAATGTCCAGTGGTACAGTGGCTTGGCACATGTGGATCCATCTCCTCCACAAACCCCGCATTCGTCAACTTGTTTCATGGAGCCTATCCTCAGATCGCACCCCACTCTCTGAAAAATAAAACCGGATGATAAATTTAATTATTTACTTAATATACGGCACCGGTATATAACTTTTAATCTCTGGGGAATGGGACTGTTTAATTTGGACATTTTACTAAAAAGTAGAAGAGGAGAATAATAAAAAAACGAAATGTATGGGACTCACCGGAAGCATTTTTTCTGAACCGTTATAAAAGTTAAATTTGCTTTCTGCTTTTAAATTATAAAAGTTATTTATAAGAAGAGGTTACTTTTTATTTGTTTTAAAAGTCGAAAATAATTAATAGTAGCAGATGTTACCAAAATCTTTTTTTTACTTTTTAATTTAGTATAAGATATATTTAAATACACTGCAATGGTTTTATCTATTTATTTAGCCATCTGTAATATAATACCATAAATATCTTAAAATATGTTCCGTAAATCCGTAGTTCTGGTAACACTATCTCTGGCAACCGTCAAATTGCATTTGTTGCAATTTCATCAATATGAATGCAGTTAGTGTAGTTGTGGCGCTTATTTTGCTATGAATGTGTAGAGCCTCTTAGATACCACTTACTGTAGTAGATAGAGACGCTGTAGCTGCATATTTTCCATAGCCAGCTAGGTCATCGGGTTCAATATGCCTGGGTTTTATTTATAGGGTCGAATCAAGGAACGAATATGGATAAATAACAATTAAATCGTATTAAAATAACATTAAAATATATGTTTTCATATTTTGATGTAACCAATTTACCTCTTTTTGTTTCCTAGCCTACTACTATAATTTTTATACCTTACAATCCTACAGGCGACGAATATGATTTATTTTCGTAATATCTCCCGTTAGAGAGGAGATAGAAAGTTGCGGTTTGCGCTAATATTTTGGAAAGTTTGTGCTCTATTTAACTGTGCAAAGAGAAATATAGCCTCCTATTTAATTTTTTTATGGAAAAGCGCAATATCTGTTATGATGTCAAACAGCGCCCTCCGACTACAACGAAAAAAATTGTGGAAACAAAATTCATACTGGAGATCATTAAGGAAGAAAAGCTTTTTTAAACGAGCCCTGGTTTGTTTAAATCGGTTAACCTAAACCAGAGTTATCCCTATTTTAATAAAAGCAAGTTTAACTTTCCCCCACCACTTTATATTATGAGATAGAGCAAAATACTCTATGTCAACAAAATTACAAATTTCTCGGTGATTATAATAGTAATATTTAAAATACCTGTTCACCTGCATATTTTTGAGAAAAACCCTGTTTTCTGATTGTCTATCAGAGAAACTACTCTAGCGGACATTTTTCGAATTGGAAAATAATTTACAGCGATTTCAGTTGGTTTAATAGAATTTTTTCCCAAAATTATGCGTTAAGTAGTTTCTGAGATACAGCCGGCGTCCATTCTTAGTTGGCCACCCGGTACTTGGAAGAAAATTATAATAAATCGAAAAAATATTAAGACTTTAACACCCTGTAGCTACGAAACAAAGCAGAATCGGACCTATGTTGATACGAAAAATAAATCTTATTTTTACGTGAGGAATCTTCTCACGAGAGATGGCACATGTTTTTTGAAACACCCTCTATAATTATAAGGCATTACTTTTAAATATTTTTATATTATTTGGAACGCTTAAAAAATTGTTTAAAAAATTACTTGTGACGTTTGAAAAAAACTTTGACACTTTTTGTGCCTCGCGTGTAATGTAAAACGTACAGCCTCGCCACAAAAAGTATCATTTTTAATCCTAGTAAAACAATATATTATTATTTAATTACTGGACGTACTGGATTGACACTTGCTAAAAATTATAGTATTAAAGAAAAAAAAAATTTTAAGATGATTTATCCTATAATTTATTTTCTGTCAGGAAACAGGTGCACTAAAAATATCATACCAACCAAAAAATTCCGATAAAAACGCCATTGAAGTCCTTTTCAATGTCAGGCGCATACGAAAGAGAAGAGATAGCGGCAAAACGTATCGCTTGTTATATTCCACCCCTTTACGTCATCCATAAAAAGGGGGAAGCTGTTATCTAAGTTGGCTGCCCTGTTTTTATGAGCCTCTTTGAACGCTCAAATAAAAAACGGAGTTTTATTGTGGTCTTTGCGGTTAAACGAGCGCTTATTAAAAAAAATTTAATGAGAGATGCTATTAAGTGTTTGTACGAAAATAGGAAGCCAGCAGTTGAACGGATGAATTAGTGTCATATATAAATGAATTTTAAATGTCATGGTAACTACATGGAATATTAAAATATGTTAATAGTTTAAGCTTACTTATGAAACTACTAGATCAAGAGCAAAATAAAAACAATAAAGGAATTTTCAATTATTGCACATAGGATTGGTGCATTTCCACCGATTTTAAAAATCTCGACACCAGCGCTCGGTACGACAGAAATCAGAACTGTCCGACTAAATTTAATTCACGCCGCCGCCGCACAATGGTTTATTTTTAAGATTTACGGGGACATCTGGCCATATAGTGGTGTTTTGAAAACTTCAAAATACTAGACTAGTTGCTCACCTTAAAAACAAACAAAAAATGTTTGTTGGACAAAAAATTTCTGATAAAATAATTGGCGAAATTCCCAATTGAAAAGGTAAGCATTTAATAGAGATTCTTTAATGTTATTTGATTTAAATTTTATCGTGGTTCGAAATTGTTTTTGTGATGGTGAATTTTTTATATTAATCTAACATGGATTTAGGTTCTTTGTCTAAGTTTTAAGCTGTTTTGGTCTTTTACCCGATTGTTATTTTAAATATTTTATATACCACTACAATTTGACTTTTTTATTTAGTTTAAAGGGATGCGAAAAATAAGATGCGCTTTCGATCTGACCAAAGTTAATCTTATTTTAAAGTCTGAACATTTCTCTTCAAAATCAATGTAGTCGCAAAGTGCGACGAGGTGCGTAACATTAATTTTTTTTTTTTGATTTTTCATTTTATGTGGCATTCCAGAAATCACCAGAATGCACTTATTTCAATTTTTGTGCGATAACTTTTTGATTTCGCATGCTAATTCTACTGATGTAAAAAACAAATTGTTAAAGTACATTAGTATAATATCATCTGTTGATGAAGACAGGGCCAGAAGCAAAATTTCGATGTTTTCTGGTAAATTATTTAATCGCCGGAAAAACTGCGGTAGAAAGAAAACACAGTTTCTTAAAAACATGTTATTTGGCTAAGTGAAGTAGTTTACAGTTCCAAACCTTCTAGTACTTATCTATATAAAGTTCTTCAAGCCAAAAAGGACTGCTATCCTTCCAATATCACAGTAACTGAGTCCAGTGCGGCAATAAATCTACAAAGTCTCTTAGATCATATGCGCTTATGTACAGGGTGTCCCATTTTGGTTGAAATCATACGGTATCTCCGTTATTCGTGAAGATAGAAGGGTGCGGTTTGCACATACCCGTGCCACTTTTTTGTCAAATGGAAGATGCCGTAAACAAAATTTTCATTGCCCTCTTCGTTTCTGAGCTACAGGGTCTTTTTGAAAGTTTTGCAATTTGGGACACCCCCCGTATCTCTGTTATTGTTAAAGATATTGAGACGCAGAAAACTGTTTATTGTAGAACTTTTTACGTAGAATACGGTGGTGTAGTGTGTTATTCTACGAAAATTATATTTTTAAAAATATGAACTAAAGTTATGTTTTATTAAATGGAACACCCTGTATATTTATGAATTATATGATCTGGCTTGTTATAAGCTTCTCAAAAATATATAACACTCTATATTTATTTTCATTATTTAAGGCAATATTTAAAAAAAAATATTAAAAGATCATTTTTTTTAGTAGGCCATGATTGATAATAAAAGAAACTAAAGAATTATAAAGAGTAATACTGCTATCTGTCTCTTGTTTTATTTTGAGAGCCACTAATTAATTCTTTGTATATTAGGGAAACTTAAATCTCTACCGCTATTTGTAAATCTTGGAAGCTATCGTATCGGAACTTTTAAATATTCCTTTAGCTAATTTACGTGAAATATACTTTCAGCAAGATGGGGGACTCCCCCTCACAATTACAACGAAAATATTAGAATTTTGTTAAATTATTATTTCTCAAATCAATGAATTGGAACCAATGTACACATATGATGGCCTCCCTGATTCCCGGAGTGTCTGTTCTCGATCTCTGATTTTGGGGATTTTTGAAATATGAAATATATCGTGGCAACTAATACGATGTTGAACACCTGAAAAATGCTTCAATAATGCAAGCTTTTAAATATTTGCAAACCCATCCCATTATAATTAATTCCGTTATAAAAAAGAGAAAAATATATTTAGAGGTTCAGTGGTAACAGTTCAAAAGTAAAATATATCAATTCCAAATAAAATTTTAATATGTGCATGTCTATTTTAGTAAATACCATTTTGATTTTGTTATTTATCACGGCCTACTAATAAGAAAATGATATATTTTAAATATTGCAGTAAACAGTGGAAATAAATATACAGTGATATATATATATTTGAGAAGCTCATATCAAAGAGGATCATATGATTTATAAATATACGGGGTGTTCCATTTGAAAAAACAACATAACTTTAGTTCATGTTTTCAAAAATATTTTTTTCGTAGAAAAACAGACTACGCCACTGTATTCTACGTAAAAAGTTCAATCAGTTTTCACCTTTTCGATATCATACATAATAACGGAGATACGGGGGCGGTCCCAAATTGCAAAATTTTCGAAAAGACCCTGTAGCTCAGAAACGAAAAGGGTTATAAAAATGTTGTTGACAGCATCTTCCATTTGACGAAAAAGTGGCACAGGTTTGTAAAAACCGCACCCTTCTATCTTCACGAATAACGGAGATACCGTATGATTTCAACCAAAATGTGACACCCTGTACAGTACAGAATGAGGTTTTGGAGCGAGTTTTGAAGGATGGGGCTTTTAATTTTCAAACGATATACAGGGTGTCCCAGAAATAAGTGCAAATATTTTAACTGGTAGTATAGTTCAACCTCAGAAACACGCCTATGAGGTTTTTTTCGCGAAAAAAAATTTTGAAATTTTTTTTAGTTTTTAGTTAAAAAACATAATTTCTTGATAATATGGCAACATAGGTATTAGATTAAATTTACAAGAAAGAAAATCCAGAAAAGATCCAGTGGTTCTCAAAATTTTAGCAAAAAATCATTTTTTTTGCAAATTTTCAAAGTAAAATAACTCCGTTATCTTGGACTTATTTGAAAAACGATAAAGAGAAAATATGTTTCTTTTATAGAGATCTACCACCCCTTAAAATATTTGCACTTATTTCTGGGACACCCTGTATAAATGGGGATTTGACTGCAGCTCCAACCACTCAACTTATAAGCAAGTTTTTCAAAATAATCTACATTGGACTGATTCCGATTTACTATTAACATCTGTTGTACCATTAAAAATGACGTGTCAGACAAATTTGGGGGTAAAAGTTATTTGACAAAATCCTCGAACTTCGTCCACACGTTTCTGTATTCCAATTAAATTTGAATTTATTAAAGAAACACTTGACGTTATTAGGAAAGAAAAACGAAATCATAGAAAACTTAAACCCTCTTAAAACTTAAACTTGAAAAATATTTCTTAGTTCTTAGAGGGTGGGCAATGGGAAAATTTTGACAGTTTTAGAATTGTTAATAAAAAAGTTTTAGTTTCTAATGACTTTTATTTATTTTTTAAGAAACGCACCGTTTTTGAGATATTAGGCTAACCCAAGTTAAATTACACACCCTATATATTTTTCTAGTAGTTAAAGATAGTTGTGGCAGTCTTTAGAATTCTATGCAACAAATAGGTATCTGTGGTATAAATTTTACGTATAGTATTTTTTTGAGAAATTTACCGTTTTTTAGATCTTAAGTTAAATGACACATCCTGTATATATTTTTAGTACTTAAAAATAGTTGTAGTCCCTTTATACTACAATACAAAAAACATATATGGTATAAATTTTATAAATAGTTTCAATCCATTTACAGTTTTTAATTAAATCTCTGATGTCGCCGTAAATCAGTTAAATAAACAATTTTTGGAGCAATAAATAAATAAACAATTCATTGTGCGCCGGCGCCGCGCCGCGCTGTCCCGGTTACCGTTTATGTTGGTCCCATTGAAATCAGAGCTGCAACAAGTCAGTTTTAAAAACTTAAGTTTTAAGTCATTTCTAAAATCAAAATGATTTAAGTCTTACGTTAAATTCAACATAAAGTTCAAATGATTTGCCTTTTGGACTTAAATTATTTTATTTCAAGTCAAGTCATGTTTGTAAAGATAATATTAATTTATTGTAGGTACAGATGAGACTAAAACCCCACATAAAATAAAACGGTTAATTTTCAGGTCAACTAAAAACACAAAAATATGTTTTTTTTTATAAAATTTAACCGATTTTGTAGTACTTTATATATATCCATTACAGTTTAGATGTCATTGAATACATGTCTATTAAAAAGGGGTTTTGATCACTATGTAATATATCGATGGCATAAACTAAGGGGCTGGAGGATTTTAAGGTACTCTTCAATATATTCGAGATAAATTTCTTTTGTCTTTCGGGCTACATAACGGAGTCGAGGATTCACTTGAAAGACAATAGACTCACTAAGCACGCGTAATACGACAAATAATCAAAACCGGTTCTGTTTCTGCTGCTTGGCTACCGCCTAACAGTTTAAAAAGAAATTCTGCTGTCAAAAATTTATCAAAAAATATATAAAAATCTGACGTAATCTTTTTATAAAAAAGCCTTAAATCTTTTTAATGACCAAAGTCTTTTATACAAATACTTAAATATTTTTAATGACTTAAGTCTTTTCTAAAATGATCTTGAAAAATATTATGAAATATTAAATATTTTTCTATTTCAGAATAAAGATTTAAATCACAAATCATTTTGAAAACAGTTTTCGAAAAATGACTTAAAATCAAATGATTTAAGTCATTAAAATGATTTAAATCATTAAAATGATTAAAAAAAAGACTTCAGTTTTCTGTGAGTTTGCAGCTCTGATTGAAATAATACTGAAATTGTGGCTATGTCGTAATATTTAAGTATTTTGGTATTATTAGTGCAGTTATTCAGTTATTGAAACTATAAAATTCTCAGGCTAGAAGTTTGTGTTTACATCACATAAACTTCTTATCGCTGTTTTGGGTAGTAAAAATTAAGTGAAAAATAACTCAAACTGGGCGACGCGTTTCAGTTGATAATAAAATTGCTGAAAAAATTTCAACATGAAAAGGAAGGCCTAACTGAGTGGTTGTTGGCTAGGGTGTAATAATACTCAATACAACTCTCCTGGAACAACATTTTACAGCTTCCCAGCTTTGTCACACCGATTTGATCAAGAGCAAAAATGGATTCAGGCAGTTCGACAAAACAAGTGAGTATAAACAAAGTACTCATTACATAATAAAAATAATTAAGAGGCATATACTATGAGGATAAAATATAATTTAATCAATATTAATAGTATACTTCTTTTTAATCAACTAGTTCTTAATTTTTTTACGAATGTCTTCCAAAGTTACAATTATGAACCTTTCAAAAAATCGTTTCTGTCCAGATAGCCTCAATTATGTCCCAATTGGCAAAATCGGTGAGATTGTTATAAATAATATTATAAGAATATTTTCGTGTGCTCGCTATTTAGTCTAGCGTATTGAGGAGCGTTGGTTCGATCTTAGTCTAAGGGTTCGATCCTCAACGAGCCGCGACCTCAAGGAAGGTAATGGCAAACCATCTTGAGTATATTTGCCTTGTACAGCCTCTCAAAAGTGTATGGTTCACAGTGTAAGGTTCGCAGTGTACTTGTGAAACACTGATGACACACATCACAAGTACATGAGAGAGGTAGTCGACGCTCTGTATAGAATATGGCACTGTAAGAAGATTGAGGAGAACAGAAATATATGGAAAAGCCATGAAAATAATAGTTAATAATTTGTATTGTAGGCCGCAGTCCTCAGAGTGTGGAGAGCATACAGATTAGGTGAAAATCTTACGTGGTCTAACACAATGTTGCAAAATCTCTTGTATAATATTCTGTATAGAGATGAGAAAATCAATTCCCTCGGTTTTGATCTTGTAGTCTTGCGCAAGACTCTTGTAGAAGTAGAATGTGAGTGGGGGTTAATCATGCGACCTTAATGCGATCTATTGTGTCCCCTTTCCTTGAGATAACTCAACTCATACAGTCTTTAACCCATCACATATCAACTTGTCCCCCTTACAACTAAGGAGTAAAGGTATTTCCCATCCTCCTTTGACAACTGATGTTTCTCCTCCGGGGGTATACACCGGGAGGCATATTTGTACAGTACGCCTGTCTGTTCTGTAGCTACGAGGTATCCGTGAGAGAGGAAACGATATTCTCTCGATGTTTTTCATAAAAAAATAGACGACGCGTCCTATCAATAAAAATTCAACAAATTTGCAAGTAGCCAATAAAATGAGTGGGTTGAGCGATTTGCGGTGACGCACTCGTCAAATCGACGTATAAATATATTGCTGTTTATTTAAATGTTTTTTGTCTGCATTCCTTTCATAGACACAGATCCAGCAGATGTACTGTAAACAACGTCCATAATCGCGATTTGGTTCTAGGTCGAACGATGCCGCGTAAACAGCATACGATATCGCAAATCCGTCTAGTAAATAGCATTCGTGATTCCAAATTTTAACTATCTTAACTCCTCTTATAAACAGCAGACGATATCGGGAAATTTGTTGATTGGTTGCTCGTAATCAGCATTCAAGATCGCAAAATTTGCAAGTGCAGGATGTCTACCAAAGAATATAGTACTAAATAATATTTTGCAACAAAAAATAATTTGCCCCCAAACCACGAGTATATAAGTTAATTGATAAAGAAATTATTAGAACACGTTTCGTTAAAAAGGAAGAAATTGAGGTAAGTTACAGAAATTAACAAGAGTAATTACTCAAAACAAATTAACTTTAAAAAAATAGATTATAAATCGAAACCAAAAAATGGCTGAAATGAATAAAGTTACAGAATGTTTCAAATTTCCAGTACATTTTACCCAATGCTGAGAGAATGACCAGTTTTACTTCGAAAATTTAAAATAAAAACTACACTTTGTGTAGTTTCTTTGCAAGTAAAATTTGACTTTTTCTAGTACAAGAAGATCAAGAAGATTGTAACTTAGTTCCTTCGCGAACATACACACAACAAAATTTATATGGAATCACCTATTATTTCCCATAATTTTTGAGATGTATGAAAATTTTTTGTTTATGAATAAAACTCAGTCCTTACCAATGACCTTTAATGAAAAATAATCCATATTGCAATAAAAAATAATAATCAGTTCCCAAAATAAACAAAATGGTATTTTTTTGGTTTCTGAAACGAAATTAAGATTTAAATTTTTAATGGCCAAAAAGCTTAAACAAAAAGAAAATTGGTAATTTTAATATTCTTTGTTGCCACCTCTAGCCCTTATGCAAGCTTCTATCCGCGCTGGCATGCTTCTTGTTAAATTATCCACGTTGTCTTGGGGCATGTTTTCCCATTATGCTAATGCTGCATCAATAAGCTGTGCGAGTTTTCCTGGATTGTTTCGACGAGCTCTAACCCTTCTTTTGAGCTAGTCCCACAAGTGTTCGATAGGGTTTAGATCTGGTAAATAGGCAGGCCAGTCCAAAACTATGACACCTTCCGTTTCAATACGTTCTCTAGTCACTCTGCTGGTATGGGGAGATGCACTGTCGCGCATGAAATTAAAATTATCTCCAATTGCAGCTCTCTACAGACTAACGATTGGTTCTAGCACCAAATCAACATATCTCCGACCCGTTAAAATTTGTTGAAGTGGTAACAATGGAGTTTTTGCTCCTAGTATAATACCTCCCCAGAAAATTACAGTTCCTCCTTTATATCTTGGTACAGATTTGGCAGCCTGAAGTCTCGCTCGTCTTCCTGGAGCTCTAAGAACCCGAATTCGATGGTTATCTGATCTTAGGCCAATTCTGCTCTCATCCGAAAAAAAGAACACTTTGCCAATTCTCAGTTGTCCAGTTTTGATGTTGAAGGCATCAATTTAGTCAGTCAATTTTATTTTGCCGAGATAACTGTAGGATCCGTAACTCTTTCCTACTGTAAAACCCTCGTGCATGAAGACTGTTTCTTATGGTTTCAACTGAAATGTACACACTTGTAGCTGCCAGAAGTTCTCTTTGTAGCTCTGGATGAGAAACATTGGGATTTATTCTAGCAATTTAGCACACAAGGCAGTCTTGTTGTTCAGTTGTGACTCTTTGGCGAATTTGTATGGGCCTATCCTTGTGTGTTCCTAATTCCAAGTATATTGCATATGTTTTCGATACAACACCCTGGGTAACGCCTACTATCTCTGCTACGTCTCTCTGGAGCATTCCTTGTTCGGTGAGAGCTATAATTCTTACCCTCTGTACATTTATTAATCCAACATAAGGCATTTTTAAATTTTTTTTAATTGAATGAAAATTACCGGACAATCGTGATTTTTACTACTGAACACAAAATTCAAAAGAAAATAAATCGCAGTAGTCGTTTACTCTTTATTATCATGTTTATTTACAACAAAAAGCCTTATCTTAAAGTTGTATAGGTACCAATTTTTATCCTTGCAAGAAATTTAGTCAGAAATAAAGAGTGATTCCATATAAGTTTGGTTGTGTATATTTTATAGTTCACATCTTATTTTTTAAGAAAAGTTAGGTATTAAAAATTTATATTGAGTTCTATGGAAAATATATTATATTTCTACTTTGTTTTAAGTTATTTGCATACGTATGTAAGTTGGATGAACATAAAATAGTGTCATCTGGGAATGTATTTTCTGTTGATTTTCCGACACGATTTTAGATTTCTCTCGTTTAATTTGTGTTGGCAAACAAAATTTGCAATTTGTAATCAATTGTAATCCTAAATGCTGATTACGAGCAACCCATTAATAAATTTCACGATATCGCCTGGTGTTTATGCAAGAGGTGTTAAGGCAGTTAAAATTTGGAATCACGGATGCTATTTACCAGACGGATTTCCGATATCGTATGCTGTTTACGCGGCATCGTTCGACTTAGAACCGAATCGCGATCATGGATGTTGTTTACAAATATGCCAGCGGGAGCCCTGTGCCTGTGAGGTGGAGGTCGGAGGATATGTTTAAGTAAAGTCTGTTCAACAAGAAAAGAGACGGTTTTAAATTACAATAACAAAATAACAGACAACTGTAATAAGCTTTATTTGAAGTTGTATGTATGTATGTCCGGTTTTACAGCGTCCTTCCGGTCGGTTACGTCGCCCTCCGGTCTCCATGCGCCACCCCGTCTACTGTCCCAATCTCCTGGTAGTAGGTTCCTTTCCGACATGGCTCTGGCGATTTCTTGATTCCAGGAGAGTTTAGATCGGCCTCCTTTACGTCTGTCTGAAGGGGTCCACTGCAATACTTGCTTTGGTATTCTATAATCAGCCATTCGTTGTACATGGCCGTACCACTGCAGTTGTTTTTCTTGTATATCTTGTACAATGTTACCCTCCACCTTCTTTTTATGTTTTTCTCTCAACTGCCATACCTCAGAGCCATATAACATTACGCTTTTCAGAATCGCGTTATAAATCAGTTTTTTTTCTGTGATACGAGATATCCCTAGACCAAAGCACCGAGTTCAGCGCTCCTATCACCTTTCTGCCTTTACCAATTCGTTCTTCGATTTCCTTTTCGCATCTCCCTTTCCTTGCGATTTTTACCCTTATAAATACATATATTTTTGGCAAGCTTCAATTTTTATATTGTTATTTAATACTAGGTCTTTCAACTCGCCACCAACACACATATATCTTGTTTTCTTCTTGTTTAGGTCCAGTCCCCATTTCTCGTCTCCTATATCAGTTTTCTGGTCATGTATTCTAGGTCTTCTTTGTCTTGGGCCATTACTATCTGGTCATCGGCGAAATGCAGAGTATACAGAGAAAGGTTGTCATTAATAGGTATTCCCATCTAAGAGCACTTTTTCCGCCAGTGCTTAAGAGCTTCTGATAGGTAGATTTTCAATAAAGTTAGTGACAGACAACAACCCTATTTTAGACCTTTTGATATTGGGAATAATTCAGATAGATTTGGGCCTATTTTAATTCTTGCGGAACAATTGCAGTAAAGTTGCTGTACCGCTTTTATTAGTGTTATATTTATTGGGCTTTTTTCGAGAACTTCCCATAGTTTCTTAATTGGTACCGTATCATAAGCCTTATTAAGGTCCACAAACAGAAGATGAATTTGGTCGTTATTCGTTGCCGTCTTTTTCTCAATGATCTGAGTGATTGGAAAGATATTATCAATGCATGAGCGGCCTGCTCTGAACCCGACTTGTTCTTCAATCTCATGGGGGCTAAATTCATATTCTATTAGGGATTTAAGTATTTTCCGTACAGTCTGCTAAGAGTGTCAGACACAGCTATACATCTGTAGTTAGTGCAAATATCTTTCCTTCCTTTTTTGTGGATCGGAGTTATGCATGACGTTTTCCATGAATCAGATATGGGCTCCCCGTTAATATATGTAGTGAAAATACAAGCGAGAATTTCTTTCAAAATTTTCGGTCCGCATTTCAGAAGTTCCGCTGGTATTCCTTCAGGACCACTAGACTTTCCGTTTTTCATTGCAATTAAAGCCTTTTCAACTATATCTACACTTACCGTCATATATGTTCCTCGAGTACTATATGTTGTTGGGGACGTCATATCATTTTGTTTGAAGATGGTGAAAAAATAAAATAAAAATATTTTATTCCAAAGAAAAGTGTAAGAAAACTGCTTACACCAAACTATTCCAATTTAATTCAATGAATAATCAATTTTTCCGCGAACTTTTACGCGTAAATCAAAACTTTGCCTGTCTACATTCGCTAATTATTCTGGAACAGCTTAATATCCGAGTGAAACATTGCGCCATCGTAGTCGTACTGCTACGCCGTCTGGTAATTGCGTTGCACTAACGGTTTTAATAAGGAAAATATTGCGATATTTTCGTGTAATTTTCGGATATTAGAGTGTCGTATCGTGCAGGCTCCATCCGATAACTGGCCGCTCTAATTACACCAGTTAAAAAGTTTTAATCGCGCAGTGTTGTCGGTGAGTGGCTACCAGCTCGTAACGGTAAAATTGTAAAATTTTAATGTTTGAAATAAAAACGAAAGAAAAATTCATAGGCGTATCAAAAAAAGAGACTAACCATACCGGGTATGTTTCAAAAGTGGCTAACCCCTATAACACTTTTTATTTTTTGAGATAAAAAAAGGTGTGTGCACTATATGCGCATATTTAAAGTGAAACATCTTACTAACAGCTATTAAATTGAAAGATTTGAAGGATATATACTTTTTTATGAATGGCTTTTTATAAACTTCAAAAAAAATTACAACCGTATACTAGTTAGTATATATAGAGTTAATGTAAAACCGTATACTATTCTAGCTTTATAATTTTATAATGTTTTTATAATTTTCATTAAAAATGATAATCACCCGGCCGGATAGCCCTGACAACTGTGGCCATTAAACCAAAATACTACTACATCTATATC
This sequence comes from Sitophilus oryzae, assembly GCF_002938485.1. Lineage (NCBI taxonomy): Eukaryota > Metazoa > Arthropoda > Insecta > Coleoptera > Curculionidae > Sitophilus > Sitophilus oryzae. The sequence goes on along the minus strand of NW_022147484.1, from coordinate 1,192,253 downwards.
TCTGACTACTACTAACTGCTACTAACCAACAATTTGTTTTGTGTGGTCTGTGGTCTCTTTTTGTTTAAATCGTCGCGTTCATCAGGACAAGTTGATTAGTGAGCGATGTGCCATCGATTGGTTGTCCTGCTGAACGCGTTTTTTAGCATTCCTTAGACAAATCATAAGTAATGCATATTAAACTGTTTTCACCTATTTTTGGCACAAATCGAGGGGATCGGTCCTAACCGAGAACAATAAGCAAAATGGTTTGTTTTCGTTTTCCAAAACATTTTGTGACATTTGGCGTATGTGACGTTTAATCCATCATGCATCGGTAGCGTAGCGTATTTTAAATCTGATGGAAAAAATGGCGACTGATCCCAGAGCCGAGCGCTCACAACTAATCGGCGCGTTCAGCAGAAAATTAGTGATCGCTCCAGTAGCGCTACGTCCTGATGAACGCGACCAATGTTTTGTTCATTATTCATGCTGGGGGTTTATTTTTAAATTAAAGTTAATCGTTAGGCAACCAGTAAACTCATAGAATATGTATTTCTTCTGCATAATCAAAATTGACACTCTAAATTTTACATAACCAAATTGTCACTGTAAATCGCTGTCTTTTTTAGACAGATGTTACTTGTCTTGTCATTATTCAATTCATTATTCGAATTCTTAAGAATGTTAACAAAAGTTTCATCTTAAAATGAAATTTTAATCAATCACAGTTGTTTATCTCCATCATTTACCGGATTAGTAATACACAGTGTACAGTTCAGTTACAAACAATTCATTATTTATAGTGATTTACAGTAATTTTATTAAAGTATACGAATGTTCTCGTTGATTATTTGTTTGAAATAAATATGACAGTGTCCTCCAATGAAAATGCGAGTTACTAACTCTAAATTCTAATTCTGAGCTGGCAAATGAGCTAGATGCTTTACCTAGACCGTTATTCAGAAGTTACAAACCTATCTATGAAAATATGCATGAAAATTTACTCATAGCACGCACGCATTGGTACACATCAAGGTTAGTACAGTATCAAGTTTATTATAGTGATTTTCTTAGCCGCGTACTGTGTATGGCATTAATCGTTACCCAGTGATGCCACAAGCATATTTTTCATCGAGGTAGATTATCACGAGACAGCGGGGTTAAATTGTTTTACAAAGGGGTGGCTTGCGCGTCACGGTCGTCACGCATACGTCACGCAGCCGTCATTCAAGGCCGTGTGTCACGGCCTTGCTTTTTTACTACCAATTTCACTTCAAAGATCAAACTTGAATAACTTGGTTATTTTGGAGTTATTTTGAAAACGATAAAGAGAAAATATGTTTCTTTTATCGAGATCTACCAGCCCTGAAAATATTTGCACTTATTTAAGACTCACCCTGTATAATAATCATATAGGACCTTCGTTAGTAAACGATTTTAATAAATAATTGGTAACATATGATTTTTCTGTTTACATTTGGTTTGTATATCTTGGGCACCTTCGTTTTGAATATTAAGGTTTGTTTACTTATAGTCAAGTTTGAGTGAATATTTAATATTTCTATTCACTCACAAAGTGTTAGAAAAGTGTAAAAACTTTTAAAATATTCAAAAAGTATAGAGTAAGTATTTATATTTTTAGCTGTTTCTTTTCAAGTAGAATAGGATTTTTTAAAGAAAATATATTTTAATTTTTTGATATCTGTTTTAGTGGATAGACGTATTTCATCGGTCTTAAACAAAACACTATTAATATTGCTATAGGTTGAAATTATCAAAAATATTAAATGTTTTCTTCTCAAAATAAAGACAAACATTTTATAGTTAACTAAATATAAGAAGACTATTCTATTCCGGACAAACATCTAAAATAAAAATAAAAATAAAACTGTTACGAAATAGAACGATGGCTGCTATTTTTATTCCATTTATTTGAAAAATATTAGTCTCATTGTCTCGACCTTGTCATTTCCCAAACGTGATATCGAGACAGAGATTGTGGCAACTCAAAATTGCTTATATTCATCATACGATATGACACGCAATGTTGTAGCTTCGTCTCGGAGAGAATAATATAAAGCATTCTTTATTTTTTTTTATTTTCTTCGTTTCAGTATCGAACTATAAATGGACGTTTTACATGCAGAATAGTTTTTTTATTCTTTAGTTTAGTTCAAAAAATAACAAATCAACAGAAATTAGATAAAATTGGATATGAATTTAGAATTTGTTTAAAGTCGGTCGAAGAAGAATGCACACAATTACATGTATTTTATTCTGATACCATAGATAACTTTATTTTTAAATTAAATAATCGTTTTCCTTCCATTAAGTTTATCTATAGAATTGAGAAGAATGATAGATTATTATTTCTAGATGTATTACTTATTAGAAATACCCATAATTTTCTGGAATTTGATATCTATAGCAAAAATACCACTACACACAGATGTATTCCTAATGAGTCTTATCACAGTTTTTAACAGAAAATGGCTAGTTTTCTTAGTTCACAGACTATCTAGTTAGAAAACTTGGGAACAACGAATTCCATCAATTCCACATACTTTAGGGTACTTGAAGGAATCATTGAACGCAAATGATCTCTACAACAAAGCTGTGACTGAATAGGAATTTACATCTCTTTATATGAAACAAAATTGTTTTCAATTTAATAACAACACTTTTTTGAACACTGCGAAGGCACGGTAATTCATTGTCTCCATTTTGGGCTAATTTATTCATGAGCAGGTTTGAAGTAGAGTTAAAAATCAGTTTGAGTATTTTCCGAGAGTATGGTTTAGGTTTGGTTTGGTTTGGTTGATATATTTGCCATTTATACACATTCTGATACCACAGATAACTTGAATTCTAAATTAAATAATCCTTTTCGTTTCATTAAATTTACCTATGAAATTGAGAACAAGGATAGATTACTATTTATAGATGTATTAGTTATTAGAAATACTAATAATTACCTGGAATTTGATATCTATATAAAAAATACCACTACTCACAGATATATTCCTAATCAGTCCTATCACAGTTTTGAACATAAGATAGCTAGTTTAAATTTCTTAGATCATAGACTACTTAGTTTTCCACTCACCAACAAAAGATATGAAACAGAAATTTCATTAGGAATGTGGCTGTGTATAATGGATATTCTCCTTCATTAGTTGATAAAATAATTAGGAAATGTAGGTTTAAGTTTGCGATTTCTGCAAATTCGGCTGTTCAAATGGAGAGATATAGGCCAAAACCGTTTGAAAGAGTTATCCCGTGATTTAAAAAGAAATTTCAAGAATGTCAATTATAAACTTGTTTCTGGTGCTAATAATAAATTACAACAATTATTAGGTAAAGATCATTATTAACTAGATTTAAAGAACACATGGCTCAGAAGATATGGTAGACCCGATAACTCTTGCGTTTCAATATGTTGTTGATAAAGATCATTGTATAGATATTAATAATTTAAAAATAATTAAACAAGTCTCAAATTACAAGAAATTAGATGCATTAAGGCGTCAAAATTAATAAATGTAAAGGTAATATGAACAGAAATAATGGTACAATTCGTTCCAGTTTTCTCTTCCTATTACTCTAGTCTGCTTTGTCAGTGTCAACTGAGCGCCTATATAAATATCTAATTTGTAGATATTAGTTTAGTTTTAATAATCTGTGCTTTCTTAGGTTTAATCATCAAACGCGCATCCTTTGTATTGTGGTAAAATAGGCTTTTATCTTGTAATGCTTTCTCCGTGTCAACTGAGCGCAATAAATGCTCAATTTGTAGATATTAGTTTAGTTTTGATCATTCGCGCGTCCTTAGGTTTAATCATTGAACGCGCGTCCTTTGTATTGTGGTGAAATAGTGTTTTATCTTGAACATAAAAATATTTGAAAATTTCGGTATATCTATCAAGCAGTGGGCGTCGTGGTTCAAGACTTTGGGGATGTACGATCTCAGCAAAAAAATGGTCACGCAACCATTTTCAAAAGTGTCTAATTTTGGGCCTTAAAATCTAAAAAACCCGTCTACTAAAATTTATTATCTTTAAATATCGCCCGCAAATGTAATTTTTATAGTCGATTAAGTAGTTGAAATCTAGGAGTAGTAGTAGTAGAAAATTTGTAGAATAATCAGTAGTATAGCAAACCACAACAAGTACCAAATATCACACTAATAATTTTATTCGCGAGCAGCAAGTACACGGATGGTATGTTACGGGATTGGTGCGGGGAACAAAGGATGCGGGCGGCAAAGATTTGGTCAATTAGATATATAGTATTCCGATGAGCAGTGAACAAAGCGGTCAGGCGACGCGATAGAATAAATCTGATGAAACAACACGAATGAACCTGTCACGTTACGTACTCGTATATTCAGCATATAGCGATTGAGAGTTTGTGTAGACATTACTGTGTAGAAAGTAGTGATGGGATAACTCTAGCGAAAATTCGCTCGAGTACTCGATTATTGAATTAACCGGCATCGCTCGATTATGAACGAGCGACGAACGCAAGCGATCCTAGAATGAAATAAATTGAAATCCGATTTTAATGTGACATACTCGATAAAAAGCCGAGCGAATTTTCTACATACATTGAAGGTAGCACATTTATACAACGTTATCCGTTGCGTATTTGAGTGACAAAATTTTACGACCTACATCAAAAAAGCCTTGAAATAAACTAAATCTAAATCATGTAAGCGATCAAGCGAATCGCTCGTCGTTTGCTACTTGCCATTCATCATCGAAAGAAAATGTGCTCTGCGCACGCAACTTACTGCTTGGCGTTACGAGTACAACAAGCAACAAGCGACGCGCGACGGGCGAAAAACCGTATTTTTAAATACGAGCGATATTTCACTGGATTCAATATTCGAGTACTCGATTATTGAAATCGCTTGAAACTCGAGTACTCGATTATTGAAATTAATCAGTTTTTCCCATCACTAGTATAATGTAATAGATAGCTTTAAGTCTTAATGCCAGATAACTAAATATGCCTATAATATGACTATATAAAGTTTTTCACAAATCTTTTTTGGAATAAATAGAATAAATGAAAGTATGAAGCATTAAATTTAGATATTTACCTACACATTCTGAGGGGGATCAAGTAATCTTTTACACTCGCTTTCTTTTTTATTCCTCTTTATTTTAGTCATTTTAATTAACAGGTAAATTGTATTTTCCATTAATGTTTGGATGACGTCTCTTCAAATTTTCTTTTGCTCGTTGGACACACTTTACATTCGTGATGACCTTGACCTTATAATATTAATAGTAGTAGGTAACAGACAACATTTAGTGCAACCATATTTGTCTGATGATTTCCTAATAATACAATCTAACCTGCTTCCTCCTCAAATAAACTAAATAAAAATGAAACAAGCGTACTTTTGACAGCCAGACCATCCCTATTCGAAACTTTTTCCAGCCCAAAATCACCTTTGTTTATCGGGAACGAACTATTTTTAGGCGCCTCTATCCTCGTTTCTGTGATAAGACTGTTCCCCTTCCTCCTCCCGCCCCCTCCAACTACTCGTTTTCCAGACCGTATCAACTTTCCGATCCGGGGCCCGTGCCTCTCAAAGCCGGCTGCCGCTGTCAATCGCGATTTTCTCCAAACCAACCCCCCACTCCGGAAAACTTGCCCGTATTTCCAATGTCGATATCCCTCCTTCCACCTCTTCAATCTGTCAAATAAATCGCGGGTGGCTGGATGTACCGCGCTTTTACCGCCTTCGCGGCGCAGTGGGATGAGTGTCCAATGTTCGACAAAAGTTGTTTTTTGCTCTAGTACTTATTACTAAACCACAGCTTATTCAATACTGCCTGGTCATCATCGTTTGTTTTCGTTCGGATTTTATAGGAATTTAAAATGAGATTTATTATATAAGATGATAGATAAGCGAATATCTAGGTAGGTACTCAGAGTGCTATGCAAATGATAAGTCGGCAAGCTGATTATGAATAGGCTGAGACTAAACTGGTATACATAAAGGTTTACTGATACAAGTAAACAAAAATTAGGAATTCTGCAAAATTAACCATTTTACAAATTCTCAAAGAAAGAAATATTTTTTAAGTTGTACTATCACACACACTATCTAAAGGGAAACTATCTAAAGAAGAAAACATTCGACGTGTACTACCAGTCATGACCTATGCCTGCGAAACCTGTACACTAAAATCGGAGATCATAAGGAAACTTCATGTTGCACAACGCTCAATTATATATTGATAATATCCAAGAGAGACCGTAAAAGGATAACGTGGATACGACAAAAGACCTGGGTAATAGATATCATCCACAGAGTTAAATCCCTCAAGGGTACCTGGCAAGAAGGACGGACAAGAGATGGACCAGAAAAATTACAGCATGGTACCCACGAGGAATTAAGAGACCTAGGAGAAGACCGAACCTGAAACGGGACCATGATATTAGGAAATTGGCAGAGGTAATTTGGTCTCGCATAGCCAACAATAGACAACAATGGGCTGAATTACAAAGAGAGTGAGTATCTAAATATCCCTCCCAGTAGTTACCCCGTAATTGAAAATTGTTGAATAAGTTGAAAATGATGTTGATGATCACACAGACAAGACGTATTGGTGTTCTTGTTGATTTTATGACTTCCTCTCACCTCAGAGTCATCATGGTCGCAACTAAAGAAAAGTCCAGGATTGTCATCAATAACGTGACTGTATGTACAGCGACCGCCCTACCTAGTGCCGACTATCATGAGCACCATTATATCAAAACTACCGCCTACAAAGTTGCTACCAGTTCTTTGACAAAAATAGAAGATAAAATACTACAACATGTACAAGGAGCCAACCATTGCTTCAGTCTTATCAGAAGCACCGTTTTGCTCAGAATAAATTAGTCTGTTTTAATTTCATAAACTTGACTTTACAGAGAAAAAAATCGTAAAGTAAAACTCCTTTTACGGTTTTAATACCATGAAGAACTCTGCGTGGCTCTTTGCATATAAAGAATACTCACACCTATTATAATATTATACGGTTCTTTGAGTATCCCTAATATGTCATAGAGACAAATATCATATCGGGTGCCCCTCAAAAGTGACTCCTACAACTTATTAATTTTTTCAGGTAAAAAAAACGAGATTTGGTAAGTTAGTAGATGACATAAATTAGGATTCATTGACGTGTGCAATTGTTGTCACTTTGTGTTTCACCGGAAATGACTACAACTTTTGATTTTTAAATGGCATTCTCGGTATTTTTTCACTTTATTCGATAGAAAATGACATTCTGAATAGAATGATATATCATATGTCAACTTTTTTACACTAATTTTTAACCTTTTTTACACTAATTTTTAATCAAGGAGCCTTGGGAAAATAGATTTGATCGTTTAATGTTTTTCGTGTCTTGTCCTGGCCGGTTAAAGATGCCCAAATCGTATTTTTAATCATATCTCATTTTTTTCAAGTGAAATGAGGGTGGATCATTAGCATATTTGGAAAAATCATTTTTTTACGAATAATTTGGTACCACATACTTGGTATTTCGAGTCAAATTGTCGTTATGAACCGCAAATTACAATTTCAAATAAACCATATAGAGAAAATATCGAAATTAGACATATGATATGTTATTCATTTCCGAGATTCAATGGCGATTTTTAAAAAGTTGTAGTCATTTCTGGTGAAACAGGAAGTGACCAAAAACAATTGAATACGTCAATCAATCCTAATTTATGTCATATTCTAACATACCAATTCTCGTTTTTTATCTTAAAAAATAAAAAAGTTATAGGGGTGAGCCACTTTTGAGACTCACCCGGTATATATGGTGAATAGTTCAGTGTCCCAATGGATTTTTATGAATTCTTGTGCTCTAAAAAGTTGTTGGTCGTATACAGGGTATTCGAATATTCCGTTTACATAGAACAACTACTTATTTTTTTAACCAAAATAAGTTAGTTGCACATAATTTACCTACTTCGTTTGTCCGTTAGAGGGCTTCAATCTGACCGTTAATTAACTTAAAATGTATTTATTTTTTTTAAGATATTTATGAAGCTTATTGTCAAATATCATTACTATATGCCATATAACATTTGCCAACTGGATTATTAGTGCATGCTATTTTATGCGCCTACATCTTCATGCGAGAAGAAACATTTTCTTGAAGACAGCTTCGGAATTTTTTTTCTTCTATACTTACATCAAATACTTTTTCCTCAAAAAGCATGCGCGGTGGCGTTTTTTTACTATAGAAAAAAATTGTAGTAAATACTACAATTAATAAAATAATTAAGGACGATTTAGAAAAAAAAATTGTTCGTCGGTGGTGTTGGAAAATATTTCTACTAAAATGCATGTAGAAGTGGGGGTAGTTTTCACCCTTCCCGTACTTTTTCTTGATTTTTGGGAAAGTAAAATGTTAAAGCAAAATCTAAAAAAAAAAAAAATTAATTAACGTTCAGATTGATGAACAGACAAACGAAGCACTTTTGTGTAGATATAAATTGTGTGCAATGAACTTATTTTGATTCCAAAAATACGTAGTAGTTCTATGTCGGAATATTGGGACACCCTGTATATCAAAATAGTTCCGATTAATTTAAAACTTCTTGATGGTTGACCTAAAATCTTATAGTTTGATGCCATTGTGTATAACGCCAGTCCCACTGTCTCCTAGATTTTTCTGATGTTTTTCCGATATTCCGCGACTTCTCTATTTACATTTTTATTATTCACCAGTGTGATGCTAAGTGAGCATTTTCGGAATTGTCGCGTCCAGACGGGCTGCCGAAATAGAGCTAGTTTTAAATAAAAATTGAGTCAACGCGCGCTAGCTCTACTAGAAAGATAATTAGAATTCTAATCGAAATTATTTGCAAATCGGAAAATGAAAATATATTCAGTTATACAAGCACGAAAAGGTCTTTTAATATTAACATTTGAGAAAAGTGCATTTTTTATAATAATTATTCCTTGTGGTAAAATGGTTAATCCCGTTTATACCAAATTCCTGTTTCCAAATTTCCATAGATCCCCATACCTATCTATACCGGGTTCGGCAATAGTGCGCCGCACAGTGTAACGAAATCGGGAAATGCGGGACATTATCCCAAAAAACAAAAAAATTAATTCATCAAGTTTTTTATATAGATGTATAAAGGACATCCCAGAGCTCCACCATGTGAGATATTTCTTGAGTTGACCTCTTAGCCGGGGAGTTATGGCGGGTCAAAGTTATGGTTTCCTTAATTTACCAAATCTGTACAAAAATTTCATACAATGAAATTTGTTATTTTCAGAAGTTTCCTTGTGTTGTTCAATTCCAACAATTTTTTCCGTAAAGAGAGGTCTTTTACCAACAACAAACCTTTAACCTGATGTTTTGTATGTTATTTTGTTTTTTTCGAGGTTTTTTTGCTTGCTTGTTTTACGGATAGGTGCGATCGCATAATTATTATTGATAATGTTTTATTTAATGTTAACACTACTACTTTTTCAGTGAATCTTTAAATCTGTTGTTTTTTGTTAAGTTCGTTATTTAAACATATGCATTTAATACACTCATATTAACACTAATCATATTTTTACGTTTTTATTCATCATTTTCAATGCCCCCCCGGTTGCATCTTTGTAAAGGACTGTGAATTTTTGTTTCCCTTTACGGTTGGTATTATATGCCTTCAAGCATTCATATGCTTTTGATTCATGGTGCAGATATCTGTGAACGTTTTCAATTTATACCAATCGGCAAAATGTCCTAAGAAGCATCTGAATCAAGAAACAAAGAATTTCGATCGTTCCGCCAAAATTTTTCCAGGAAGAGTGGTCGTAAGGAAACTATTGAAGATATATTGCACAACTTATTGATATATTCAGATCCTCTACACATCTGCGATTTCACATCTGCGACCAAAGCACTCTAAAAATAAAAAAGTAGACTTGTTTCCGGAAGCGAAAGAGCTCTTGTATATGGATGGAGAAGAAATTGAGAATGATTTTTAAGCATGTTTTATGTAAGTTCCTTACATATTATGTTATTTTGGAATAATATACACCCCACATAAATTATCGCATCACTTATTAATTTGGAAAACTGCAAAGTATTCTTAAATTATCTTGGTTAACAATAATCTCAAAAGTTATTTGCATTAATAGCAACTTGTTAAGGAATGGAAAGTATATCATAACTCAGGCAGACCTTAGATTTAAGATTTTCACATAAAAATGTTTGAAGCGTTTCAAGAATAAATACTACGAAAAATATAAGTGTTTGGTTTGGTTTGACAAAAAATTTCAGCAAGAATAGTGATAACTGAAGAAAAATGCCAATGTCCCACTATTTTAGTTTTCGTTACACTGTGCGCCGGGCATCTGCAGCTCAGAATAAAAAAGTTGAGAATTTTGTTTAAGCGCAAATCTAAAGTGTGTACGAGGATGTATTTCAGGAAAATATTTTAACTTCTATAGGGTGACTAAAAAAATGTGATGTAGTGTAGTATAGAACACCCTGTATATTATTGCATTTTTGGCTAATTTTCAGATAACTTTAGATAATCGTAAGATATGAGTAAATATATTTCGATAATTTCAGAGATATTATTAAATAAATAAAAAATATATATTTTCAACCTTCTTTAATAAAATTATTATAAAGACAAGAACTGTGCTGAGATCAAAACTATATTAGATATTTACTTTAGATGGTCTGTACTTACTTTGCTACAAATATTGTAATCTGAAATCATAGAGAGTGTTCAAAATTCTACGCCAAACTTTTGAACACCATGTATATTATCTTTTTACTAGATGAAGAGTTACAAAATGAACATTTTTTGTATGTAACTAAAGTCAAAACTTTTAATTGTTTTGCAGATACATGCAGTGTTATTTCCATATGACTCTTTTAATGGAAAAATACGAGAGAAAAATCATTGGGTGGCTTTGATAAAAATTTACTTTTGAAAATGCCATATGAAATATAAAACCGCGAATATCTGCGAAACCTTTAAAAATTTTGAAGTATTCTAAATACACAAAATGTTTATTTTTATATTTTTCATTTATTGAAAAAATAATATACAGGGTGTTCCATTTAAAAAACGCAGAAAATTATTTTAATTTTAGGAAGTTTGGCGTAGAATTTTAAACATCCTGTATCATTTACGATTACCATAATACCTAAGTAAAGGTAGTACGATTACCATAATATCTAAAGTAAATACCTAATATAGTTTTGATTTCATGGCAATTCTTGTGTTTTTAAGGTTTTTTTTGAGAAAGGCGGAAAAATATATATTTTTTATTTATTTATTATTTCTGAAACTATGGAATTATATTTGCAAATATCTTAGGATTATGTAAAGTGATCTGAAAGTAAGCCAAAAAGGCAATAATATACAAGGTGTTTGTTCCATTAAAAAAAATTATCCCGATCCACTCACACTTTTTTGAGCTACCGTGTAGAAGTTAAAATATTTTCCTGAAATACATCCTAGTAAATACTCTAGGTTTGTCCTTCGTTACAATTCACAAGTGTTTTATCCTAGGAGCTACAGATGCCCGACGCAGTATTGCTGAATCCTATAGAGAAAAATAAAAAATATGTAAATACGGAGTTGAATTTTTTCCTAAAGTCAAAATCAAAACGCGTTTCTATGGTAATCAGTAGCGATGGGAACTATCGAATGAATTAGACTATCGAATGTTTAATGAATGAATGATTTCAACTATCGAATGGTTTTATTCGAATAAAATCATTCATTCATTTGTATACGAAAGCATATGTGACAACCTCGCCGTGCGACTAAATGGTTATCGTTGAGCCACGACTATCGAATGCTTTTGATAAATGAAATTTAATATTCGTTTGATTTTTGTATGCGTCAGTGCATTATTAGTTCCTCCAAATTTTTATAACTTAGCCGTATAAATACTGTGCTATTTTTGCGTTTATTAAAATAGTTAAAATACTAAAATAGTAGTTATTTTTTAATTTTATTTATTGACGATTGTGTGCATGTGCAGGTGGTCAAAATTTTTCCGAAAATTTGTGTGGTTTTCCGTAGTAGATCTTTCAATTATTTAATTTTATATGATATATGGTCTATTTTTTAATGGGAAAAATTTGGGAAATAGCAATTTTTAAGAGAGATGAGATGAACTTACAATTAATTTTAAAAATACGTATTTGTATTTTAGATGTTTTAATAATATGAATTATTTGAACTTAATAATCATATTTAAGTAATGTGGTTAAGTAAATGGTTATCGAACTCAAACTATGAGGTGAGAAAATTAAAATGAAAGTTTTACACGTGCCAATTTTAAAAAAAAAAGTTAACGATGTTTGTATTTTGTTTATGCTAATTCTCTTACATGTAGTTTTTTGCGAAGAAATATTTCATTTATTTTTTAAAGTAAATGCCAGTAAAAGTAAATATAATTTTTAAACAGTAATATAAAGCATCTAATAAAAATAATTTTGATTTCTAATTTTTTATTTATATTTTTTTTCCATTACACTGTATGCTTAGAAGATTAATAAATGTTTATATTTCATGATTTTAAAATTTGTTGTTAATATAACAAATTAGTTCTGTAATTATTATTATTATTTAATAAACCAACGTTGCCCCCCAAAAAATTTAGAGACTATATTATTTTTACTGTTATTATTATTTATTAAACCAGTCTTTGCTTAAAAACATTAAAAATAATTTTCCTACATCCAAAATAACAAGTATTATTGCAGTGTAACAACAGAATATTAATAAAAAAAATGCAGAATATATAGACATACTATCCCTAACTAACTAAAGTCAAACAATAATATTCTTTGCTAATATCAACTAATACCAAAATCTGGCAACAGCGCCCTTCATAATGTATTTTCTGTGTAAATACTAGCACCTCAATAAAAAAAAAATGTGTCCTTATCTATATCTGACTCCGCAAAAAATCAAAGATGCCGGCTTCTTTCATAGCATTGCCACCGACCGCTGTCGGGTTTCTCGGAAAGAAACCTACGTCGCCGGGCGACAACTAAAATTCAGTTAATATTTTATTATAATCGATCCTGACGAATAAATGAATTTCATAAATGAATGAATTTTATAAATGAATGGTTTTTGCTGCCGAATTACTAGAATACAATATTTCAAGGCAGATGACGGATCTATTCGATAATTTTTATTCGAATAGTTTTCAACGAATGTTTTCTTACTAACTATCGAATTATTCGAATGAATTGCAACTATCGAATGTTTCGATAGTATTCATTCGATAGTTCCCACTACTAGTAATCAGTAGATATCATTTGTCTATATCATATTTTTTCACTCTTAGATAATAGTCCGGGGCTCTATATAAACACGTATTAAAGTCTCTAGTGTAAAAGTTTCAAACGGAAAGAAATGCATAATTCGAATTTCATATTTTTTGAATTTCATAATTTTATATTTTGGCGCTTGACTGACGTATTATCCACCCTCTAGTTGACGGTTTTCTAATTTCTATATAACATCAATACTACACACAACCAAACTTATATGGAATCATCGATTATTTTTCATAATATTTGAGACCCATATAGCAAAAAAATAATCAGTTTCCAAAATAAACACAATGGTATTTTTTGGTTTCTGAAACGAAATGAGATTTAAATTTTTAATGGGCAGAAAGCAAAAACAAAAATAAAATTGATAATTTTAATAATTTGTATTGCCACCTCTAGCCCTTATGCAAGCTTCTATCTTGGGGTACGTTTTCCCATTCTGCTAATGCTGTATCAATTAATAAGCTGTGCGAGCTTTCTTGGATTGTTTCGACGAGCTCTAACCCTTCTTTTGAGCTGGTACCACAAGTGTTCGATAGGGTTTAGATCTGGTGAATATGCAGGCCAGTACAAAACTATGACACCTTCCGTTTCAAGACATTCTCTAGCCACTCTGCTGGTATATTCATGTATTATCGTGCATGAAGTTAAAATTATCAGCAATTGCAGCCCTCCAAAGCCTAAAGATTGGTTCTAGCACTAAATGAACCTACCTCCGACCCGTTAAAGTTTGTTGAAGTGGTAACAATGGAGTTTTTGCTCCCAGTTAACATTACAGCTCCTCCTTTATATTTTGGTTCAGATTTGGCAGCCTGGAGCCTCGCTCGTCTTCCTGGAACTCTGAGAACCCAAATTCGATGGTCATCTGATCTTAGGCCAATTCTGGTCTCATCCGGAAAAAGAACATTTTGCCAATTCTCAATTGCCCAGTTTTGATATTGAAGGCATCAATTTAGCCAGTCAATTTCACTGTGGGACCCGTAATTCCCTCCTACTGTAGAACCCTCGATCACGAAGCCTTTTTCTTATCGTTTCAACTGAAACGTTCACACCTGTAGCTGCCAGAAAAGACAACTTCTGAGAAACATTGGGATTTCTTCGAGTAATTTGGCACACAAAGCGGTCTTGTTGTTCAGTTGTGACTCTTTGACGACTTTGTCTGGATCTCTCTGTTGAGAGTTTCTAGTTCCAAGTATCTTGCATATGTTTTCGGTACAACATCGTGGGTAACACCTACTATCTCTGCTATGTCTCTTTGGGGCATTCCTTGTTCAATGAAAGCAATACCCAAATAGCATCTATCTGACTTCGAACTAAATCTGACCTGAAGCGACATCAGACTTTGTGCAAATTTACGTCGGGTGCTGGTGATACGACCGGTGGCGTCGCTTTCCTATTAAAAGCAACGTCGTTGGATCCGAGTCGGTAAATCCAACGATCTGTCGACGTACAAAATAACAACGTACCATTTTTTTATTAATTTTTCAACATCGCGCGTCGTTCCCACGTTGGCTTGCACGACGTAATACTTGAACTAGCCCGACGTCTACCCGTTGTCCGAATATGATACGTCTCACTGATAATCCCTAAAGTAACACCCAATTATATTTTGTTGTATTTTATGTTCATATTTATAACCTAATTTACGTATCTCTATTTACGTCCGAAAATACAACCCATTAAGTAGCATTTGCGGCCTAATGAACATCATGAACATAACCTAATAAAAGGTTTTTGTAAACAAACTTATTTTTTTTATTATGCCTAAAAAAACACTAAAAAGGCAAATCACAAATTTTACGTGGCGTACGTTGGAATTATATACGTCATAATACGATTGCCGGTCGTACGGTTTGATGACTTCGGTTGTGTGAGACGACTAAGGCTCCGTGCGCACTGCATCGGATCGGACCGACCAGCAAAAGCGACTGCGACCATCGTACATATAGACGGCGCCGGCGTCCACTAAAACATTTCGGCCTGTAGAGGCCAGATTCCTACCTCTGCCTATCTACGATAGTCGAGTCACCGCCTTCGCCGTTTCTCGCCGGACTGGTACCGATTCAGTGCGCGTGCACCTTAATGTTGGAGAATTGGTATATTGGTAGTTCATATTAAGTCGGACATAGAAATCCGCCATTCTTAATAAGTATCCGATTGTCAGCCATTTTAAAATCGTTTTTTGTTTTTAAAATTTATATTCACATTCCGATTTCTAGTAGAATAATATTGATAAGGTTGAGTTTGGGGTGAACCACAGTACAGTTTTATGATTAAACCAGCTAGAAAATAAAAAAATATTTTGCGAGTTACTTTTTTATAGATATTTTTATTTCATAAACCTACCTAATTTTAAAGGCGCTCGTTGTTTTCCGGAGTATTTTAATCAGATATATAAAAAAAGTGACTTCCGTTGACAAAACTGATGTCTGGATTAATGATTCAGAATTATTATAATATGAAATTAGGTAGGCAGTTATAGTTATATTCGAGGAGTGATTATGAATCCATTTGTAATTAGGTAGTTTGGTTAGGTTTTTATGTATTCTTGGTAGCGAATTTGAAACCAAGCGTAACGTAAGTGCTTACTGACGAATTTTAAGTGACTGAAATCCAACGTAATATGACGTTGGTAATTGGTAATTACATTCCCTATTAGGTCAGATACCGACGTCGAGGCGACACGAATCTGTATTCCCCATTTAGGTGCAAATAAGGGTCGTCAGGCGGTCGAACCGATTGGTATCGGACGTCGGGTTTATTGAACGCGACGTATACCCGACGTTAGATAACGTCCAAATGCTACTTGGGTAATTATTCTCCTCTGTAGGTACATCTGTTAATCCAACATAAGGCATTTTTTTATTTTTTTGGATTGAATAAAAATTACCGGACAATTGTGATTTTGCTACTGAATACAAAATTTACAAGAAAATAAATCGCAGCAGTCGTTTATTCTTTATTATCATGTTTATTACAACAGAAAGTTTTATCTTAAAGTAGTATACCTACCATTTTTTTTTCTCTGCAAAAAGTCTAGTCAAAAATAATGAGTGATTCTCTTTAAGTTTGGTTGTGTGTACATATAAACAATTATACCTAGGATAAAATAACTTCAAAAATCATTTTTACGAATATCGCATTTTTACAACCACGCTCGCACCTACTCTGGTGCTGAAGCTGACGGTCGGTTTTGTCCTTTGGAATGTGACTACAACGTGCAGTATCAAACTTAGCCGGGATGAAATTCCTCGAAAAAAGTATCTGCCTCTCGGAGTATAAAAGTGGTTTTTATTAGTTTTGATTAACGTAGTATTTTTTGCAGTATTAAAAATGTTAAATAAGCACAAAATTTATCCAGTATTATGGACAGGGCGATAATAGGACATTATATCGGAAAGAGGGTATACTTAAAAAACAGCAAAACATATTTATGACGTTGGTTGATGTTAAAAATAACCATTTATCAAAGAATGAAAATGAAATGATGTTATCATAAAAACGCGTTTTGATATTTGGAACTTCAAAAAATTCCAATCGTATTTTCATATTATATTATTTATTTTTCTCTAAAACCGCATGAAAATTTGGAAATGTAAAACGGGAATAAACATTTTAGAACACGCAAATATTTTTATAAGGAATGTATTTTTCTCAAAATATTAACAATAAAAAAGTGTTTCCTCTTGTAAAGACGATTCGGCAACATACTGTATACAATATACAATATGATCTAAAAAAAATGACGTCAGCGATGACTATGAAATGAAGATCATTTTACATGTAAAATTATATGGGTAGTGTCATCATTTCCAAGCCAAATGGACGCCATTTTTCTGATCATACGATAATAAGTGAATTGGAGATGCATAAAAAGGAAAAAAATCAACGATTAAAACCAAAATGTCAATTGAATAAGTAGATCAGTAACATGATCGATGATAGAATAGTAAATTGCTG
The DNA here is from genome assembly GCF_002938485.1 of Sitophilus oryzae. NCBI lineage: Eukaryota > Metazoa > Arthropoda > Insecta > Coleoptera > Curculionidae > Sitophilus > Sitophilus oryzae. Next base: position 1,174,968 of record NW_022147484.1, on the reverse strand, counting down.
GAAAGAGGTCTCTGTAAGTCGAAGGAGTATTAAGAAATCAAGACAGCAAAAATATTAAAATGGATAAGCTGATTCTAGCAGGCAAAGAAGTGAAGAAAAACACGCTCCTAGTTTGCATATAACCAGGAAAAATAAGGAAGAAAAAATAACCGCAATTCATTCTTAATTTTAAATATATTTACTATTCTCCAGCCACTATAAAACCTTAACTTACGTATCAACTTTAATTTAGAGCGATGAAGGAAAAGCTCCTGTTCCAGTCGTAATCCTTAAGAGTTTCTCCGCCCGTTTTGTTTCTATCACTTAACAGTCCCGCGGGGCCCGTTCTGACTCCGCGAAGAAGGCGTAAACGTAACTTTTACGCCGCATTATTGTTTAAGGTTATGTTTATGTCGACGCCGAATGTTCTTCCCGAAAATGAGCTCTGTTATGTTGTTCTTTTTCCTGTTGTGGATTACGCAGGTAGTAAAATGTTCATTTATTTACTTCAATTCTGTAGGTTATAATGAATAATCAAAGTACAGAAATTAAACGTTATAACCATCATTAGCATCATCTGAATTGCTGTAATTTACTCTGTGTATTGTGTATACCATCTTGTATATTATCTTTTCATTTGTGTTCGTGTGATTCGTTTCCATATCATTTTGACCAGTTTGTTTCCTAATGTTATGTTTCTTAATGTTATGTTCTTTCTAATTATATTTTATACTACTGTGTAACTTTGAGTATTCTATCTTCCGTCATTTCTCGTTAAGTCACCTAGTAAAAGGAACATTAGGTAACCGTTGCAATTTGAAGATTTCTAATTCTTTAAATCAAGTCTGTCACCTGGGTCTTCTGTCTTATCCACTGTAGGTATTCTGTGATGACTGCGCTCTAGTTGCAAAAACGTTACAGCAATAATTACAAGAAATGTTGAATTTTAATACCTGGGCATACGAGGTTTTGGGCCTTAAGCTGAACATCAATAAAAGTAAAATCATGTGCACTCCCCCCAAAAGATCACAACAATGCTATAAAAATCGAAGAACTATTGGAATATGTAGCGGAATTCAATTATCTCGGCAGTTTGTTGTCGGAAAAGGCCACTATCGATTCTGAAATTCAGCCCAAGATTAGCAGCGGCAGCGCTTCAAAAGCATTCTAGAAAATAAAAGACAGGGTTTTCTACAATCATGACTTGAGGACGAAAACGAAGCTTGTAGTGTACCGAGCAATAATAATCCCTACCATGTTATAATATGGAAGCGAAACCTGGGTGCCGTACATCCGAGATGAATGCATTAAACAAGTTGCAACAGAGACACCTAAGACAACTATTAAGAATCAAATGTCTCAACCGTCACACCATGTCTCAACCGTATCTTTATCTAACCGAGAATTATTGTACTCAGTTAAGAGCAACAAAGCAATGAGATTTTTGAATGTGACAATAAAGCAATGAGATTTTTGGAGTGCGGAAGAGAGATAACATCACGTATCGTGCTTTTCAGTCACAGAAAAGCTCATGAAAGAAAACGCCTTGCCTAAACCCCTAAACCATCTTCTGATGCGTGTTAAATATTCGTCAGCGAGTAATGGCAGTATGTATGTATTATGTGTTCTCCTGTGGTATATTTTAATTTTTCCAAGCATGCATCGCTCCATAGATCTTTATATCGATATAATAGGATTATAATAGTAGCATTATTATTGATAATTCTAGAAAAACTTTATTAAAAAATTGGTAGTCCAATATTAAATGTCGTACAACAATTTACTAAAGTACTTATTTTTCAAAACATACTTTAAAACTAATTTAAGTTAAATTATTTTTTATTCCAGATATTTAATTAACCATATTTATAATGATCTTGCGATCTCCCTCTTCACCCAGAAGAAAAATTAGTTAATTTCGCACAGAAAAGAGATTGGTTTAGGAAATCTACCCAAAACAATTTAAAATAATTTATATATCCTATTCTTTTGTTGTAATATAGCCCTTATTGTTTACCGAAAATAAGACTAACGATATTTCACTTCTTCGGACCCCTTTTTGTTTCCGTAATGATGTAGTTAATGGATGCTTTTAATTTAATATTAGGTAAATATTTTTAATTATTGCCATCTATTTTATTAAATAGGTAATAATTTATTAGGAAATTTATTTAAGCAAACAAGATAAGTTAGTTTGCTGATAAATATGGTTTTAAGTCAGTAGTATTTATGATTTTATATGATTTGATTGATTGATTGATTTCATTGATTTGTTTCTATCACAACTGTCACATTACATAACTTCCCTCTTTCATTTTCCACACCCATTTCCCTCACTTGTTCCTCTTATATCTCTAGTTTTTGCACTTTCTGCAGCTTCTTTAAGTTCTGGAGGGGTACCATTTTTAAATTAATCTTCGTTATCGTCACTTTCTGACAATATTTTAACATTCTGTGGTACAGAAATTCGAAAGAACGAACGAGAAATTCAAAAGTGACAAAGCTACTAATATTTTAGTAGCAGTACTTTAATTTTACGGTCTAAGCTGCTAGCACTATCTGGAAAAACATAGTAGGCGGCTGTCAACATATATCAAATATCAAAATTAACTGTCATCTTTAGTTAACTTAACGTCAAAGTTTTAGACCGCTTCGTTTAAACCTGTACCTAAACTTAATTTTTTAAGTTGACGAGTCAATCGAAAAATGGAATTAAGCCGAGAAAATGTCCGTGCAATATTTTTTTACAATTTTTGAAGACAGTTGGCTCAACAAGAATGCCTTGCCGAATTGGTTTCTGTTTTCGGCAATGACGCACCGCATCAGTCGACAATTTATCGATGGTATGGAAAATTTAAACGTGGACGGATTAGTCTTAGCGACGCGACGATCCAAGATCAGGTTCACCAACAATGGCAGTCGCCCAGGAAAACGTCGATGTTGTACGTCGCATATCGTGAAATTGAACCACCACTGGGCATTTATAAGACCTCAATTCAAAACATTTTACATACAGAATTATCTGTAAAAAATTAGTTTCTTGTTGGATACCACATCTGTTGATGGAAGAACAGAAAGGAATTAGAGACAATTGGTATCAAAAAACTCTACACCGGTTTAACACAGGAAACTCAAAAAATATATACAGTATTGTCAGTAATGACGAATCCTGAATTTACTCTAATGAACCCGAACATAAACGTCAATTGGCTGTTTGGGTGTTCCGAGATGAACCATAACCGACGAAAGTTATCCGTTCTCAAAGATGGTGGCAATATTTGTCTCAGAAGCAGGTTTTATACCAGGGTTTGTCTCAGGTCAGGTAGCAACAATTCCTCTGCAAGAATAAAGAACTGTTACTGCTGACTGGTACATATTTATTTGTTTGCCAGAAGTAATTTCTGAGTTTCGAAAAACTAACCCTCAACGACGACCAAAAGAATGCAAGTTCCCACGCAGCTCGAAAAACAACAGAGTTTTAAAGCAAGAAAATATCGAATTGTAGGATCATTCTTCATACAGTCCCGACCTTAGTCCTAAGGACTTTTTTACTTTTCTAAAAATTAGGAATGAAAAACTGCGTGGTCAAAGGTTCCGGTTCACAGAAAACGCGGTCAGCGCCTCCAAAAAAGAAATTTTAAAGATACCAACAAGCGAATAACTGCTTTCAGAATTGGTTACAACGCATGCAAAAATGCGTTTCTCTTCGTGGACAATACTTCTAAAAACAATAGTGTTTAAAAGTTATCTACAGTTTTTTTCTACCTCTACATGCAAAATATAAAAGACAACCCTCGTAGTATTATTAGCATTTTTAAACCAAAATGTCAATTTGAACCATTCTCAATTCAGTGATTCATTGAAATTCCAGGTTTAAGACTTTTATTGATTACTATAGAGGAATTGGACTGGTCCCGACAATCGCTTGGAAGAAAATTATAATAAACCAAAAATAACTGTAAAAACTGAAAAAATACTTTAACCCCCTCTAGCTACGAAACAAAGCAGAATCGGACCTATGTTGATACAAGAAAAAAAAATTATTTTTACATCAGACATCTCCTCGTGAGAGATGGCACCTGTTTTTTGAAACACCCTGTATTATTCGAAAGTAATGAGTATGACAAAAGTATTTCTTGATAAATTTAAAAATAATAATTTTATGTAAAAGAAAATTTACTTACTTGGCATCTTCCGTCTATGCACATGTCCAAACTTCCAGGTCTACACCTAGTTCCATCGTGTACTTTATCTTTCAGTTTGGCCACTATCAAAATAGCGTCTTCATCAGCATCTTGAGGTTTGCCCTTGCAGGTCAATGCGCACGGCTCGTCATCGTCATAAAACGGTAACCATTGATAGATACCACCCTCGTATGGTACGTTGTCATATAAACTGCATTGTTCCTCTCGGAATTCGGGTGGTGAGTCAGGACATGGCTGAAACAAAAGAATAACTTGAAAACTTCACCAACACTTTTTAGAATCGAACAACATTTCAGTTGATGATTTCAAAACTAAATGTAAAAAATGTTATTTAACGAAGATTGTAGACGATTATTGTATAATAATTATATTTCATTAAATTATAGATTTTTTCTTTATAGAATGGCTTTTATATTTAAAAACTCGCGCTGACTTTTTAGTCGTTAGACTGGCAATTTTTAGTCGACCGATTATTTATTTGCAGAATTGAAACCAATATATTCTTATGGAGCTACGCACACCTGCAATAAAATTCTGCCCATCGCATCGGCTCCATAGGAATGTATTGTTTTCATTTTTGCATTTAAATAATAATATTTGAAATCAAATAGTCGGCCGAATAAAAATTGCAAATCAGCGCGTAGCCTAAAGATTTATTTAATTTTATCTATACTAATATATAAAATCCTTCGTTTTCGAGAAAACGCTTAAACACGTATATTTTATTTTGTTTTTTTTTACATATTTTAAGATTTTTTAAAAATGTATACAGGGTGTTTCGAAAAATCTGGTCATTGATTAATCACGAGCCTGCTTAAAGCGCTTGGCGTAAAAAGCTGATTTTTGGAAAACAGATTGACTTTAGGGTGTACAGGTTCGATAAGAAGGGATTTTTCGAAACTCGAATTCTAAGGGGGTGAAACTATCCCTAAAATATTAAAATATTTTTTATTTAAAACCGGTGAGTTTTTCGGAAAAACTCTTAAACACGTATATTTTATTTTGTTGTTTTACATATTTTAAGATTTTTATAAATTTATACAAGGTGTTTCATAAAATATGACCATTGAGTAATCACGATTCTGCTTAAACTGCTTGACGTTTAAAGCTGATTTTTGGCAAACGGATTGACTGTGGGATGTAGAGGTTCGATAAGAAGGAGTTTCTCGAATCTCAAATTCCAAGAGGGTGAAAACGCCCCTCAAATATTACAATATTTGTTATTAAAAAAAGGTTAGTCTTTCGGGAAAACGCTTGGACAAGCATAATTTATTTGGTTTTTTTACATATTTTGAATTTTTTAAAAAAATCATACAGGGTGTTCCAAAAAGTTGGGTAATTTCTTAACCACGATTCTGCTTAAACTGCTTGACGTAAAAAGCTTATTTTTGGCAAACGGATTTTTCGAAAGTCAAATTCCAACGAGATGAAACTACCCCTCAAATATTACCAAGTTATATAATAATATCGCCATATTGTTTTTTCTCATGCTGACATAAATGTGAGAAAATTTTATCCAGTTTTTGTGTTAATGGAAATTCTTGAGTTGCTTTATCATCACCATTACAAATGATTAATTCGACGCAAACGAAGTCGCAGATACATGCTAGTTATTGATAATAAAATTATTTGTTACTGTATCAATAATTCATATTAACAAAACTTCTAAATTGAAAAATCATATACGGCAGTTTCTGACTTTCCAAATTCATTTTGATAACTCTACCATCGAATATTAACTAAAGACATAAACTGTGACTCCACAGTTGTTTATCGAAAGTTAAGGCTCTAGATGCTTATATTTTTTTTCGATTTATGATTTTTTAAGAAATCTGTGGTTGGACGTTGTAAGAAAATCTTTTTATCAAAGTAAAACAAAAATTCGACGTAAGGTAACGTATAAAGTGCATTATTTATGGAATTTACAACGAAGCTGAGAACGCAAGCTTTCACAAGGTAGTATTTTGGACAGTAGTCTTCAGTAGCGCCGGTATATTATGTCTGGATAATACAGATAATATAGGATCTATGATATCATTATCATCATTCTCAGCTTATTCAACCATTTCCAATTATAGTGTAGCCTCCCTCACATATTTAGATACTCACTTTACAGTTGGGTAAATTGTTCTCTATTGTTGGCTATGCGAGCCCAAGTTATCCCTGCTAATTTCCTAATATCATTGTAATTCCTCATGGGTACCACGCTGTAATTTTTGTGGTCCATCTGATGTCAATCCTTCTTGCCAGTTGTGCTGCCCATCGCCACTTGAGGGATTTGATTCTGTCAATGACATCTATTACCTGGATCTTTTGCCGTATTCACTTTATTCTTTTACGGTCTTTTTTGGTTATTCACAGATATTTCGTTCCATTGAGCGTTGTGCTACCCGATGTAGTTTCCTTATAATGTCCGTTTTAAGTGTCCAGGTTTCGCATGCGCAGATATGACCGGTAATACACCTTGGCCGAATGTTTTCTTTTTTATATAAAGTGGCATTCTAGATTTGAATATAATTGAGTTTCTTCCATAAGTACTCCATGCAAACTTAATTTTTCTGTTAATTTCTGGTAGTAGAGATCCCGAGCTTTGTATTAGTTGTCTCAACATATATTCTTCTACTATTTCCACAGTTGTGTTATTTATTAGAATGTCTTTTCTGTCTACTAGTCCGTTGTACATTACTTTTTATTAAGATATATTTGATATTTAACATGTCTGTTTATTTTTTCTGTAGATATAATATTTTATGTTATTATATCTTTTAAATTTTATTAATGTAATTCCAAAATTCTTTTGGCGTAAATTAATTTGCTTATGTTGAAAATCCTGAACCTACCCCAATAATGTCAAATCTCGAAAAAAGGATTGCCTAAATTTATGATCAAATCATACTCTCTGTAAATCAACAGTTTGTTTACATTTTGCTTCTATACTTATGTTGCTTTAAAACAAATCAATGTGTACTTGTTAGACATGTCTATCTTCTAGACATGTATGTCTATGATTATAACTCATAAATAAAATACCAAAAAACTCTTTATATTTTACACTTTACGAATTGACAAATGTTCGTCCGTAAAGAGTAATAAAATTGTCGCAGATTTGCGGTAATATTTCAGAGTTTTTCGTCGAGGTTTTTAAGATATCGATGACAGTTGACTGATATGATACGTAAGGAGGCTGTTTAGACGAGTGAAATATGTCGAAGCGGACTTAAATTTCTTAGCGACGATGGCTGGATCATTTTTAAAGAGGAAGAAAAATGGTAACTGGTGGGAGAATCTTCGATTTTCTTAGCTGAGTCAGTTCAGTGTGTTAAGGCCTTCATTAGTAACTTTTTCTGACCCTGGGACAATTTATTAAAAGCCATGAAAGTGTTTAGTGATTAGCATTAAAACATTCTTCGATGTAGGTTTTAGTTAAGTCAGCGGCGGCTCGTGACCCGTGTGACTGGGTAGGCGACAAAATTCTAGTTGCGTCTATTTGCCTCCCCCCCCCCATATTTTACATAATACCCTAGCCCAGTTTGTAAATATATGTTATCTCTGGGTTAAAAACATAGCTCAAAAATATTTAGGACAACACTAAAGCAAAAATAACAACATTCAACGTAATGACATAATGATTGACATAATGTACAAGTATAGTTTTTATTAATCTATTTTATCTATTATTTTTTTATCCATTACTGTGAAGTCACTATGGAGTACATCATAGAATTTTATTTTAGGTATTTATTTACGCAAACTTAAAAATTGGTAGTATTGAGAGGAAGAATAATTATGTTTTATATATTAAATTGATGAGTCTCTTAATAAAGAAAAGTTATTTATTATTATATCAGTAAAATCATGAGAATGTTGAAGAGCTGTGAAAAAATCTTTTTAGATTGAGAGTAAGGCAAGTGGCGATAAACGTTTATTTTTCATGGAATCTCTACTATCATGTCATGTTTCTCAACCCAAGTTCAAATTGTTTGTTTTGTTTGTTACTACACCATTTACAAGTACTTGTAAATGGTGTAGTAACAAACAAAACAAACAATTTGAAAGCCTCTGGAAATATATTTCCAGGATTTCCAGGTTTTATTCATTAATTTATGTTAGTCAATAACATTTTTTGTTTGTTAAATCACTATTAAATGCGTTGGAACTTGGAAATGTATCAATATAACAAGTTTGTTAAATCAGATGTTAAATGCTTTGGAATTTTTTTATAGGATTCTTTAAATTTCGGATCCGCAAGAGATAAATAAAAATAATAATTGAGACATTGACGAATACCTATCTGCAAACCTTGTTTCTAAATGTATAACAATGTTATCTAATATTTCATAAAATAAAATTCGCAAAGATATTTGACTTAGCCGGTTTTATTAACATATCGAATTGAAATAGCACTGAGACTTTTCTGTAATATCTCTTGTATCGTCTTCTTGCACCGAATAAAATAACTCGCTTTTTTATTCCGGATTATTTTATTTCTGTGGCGTGTTCTGAAATATAACCGGTTATATCATTTTTAATAATTTCGGACAAGCCTGAAAAATGTTTCCAATTTGCTTTAAACGTTTTTGAATTTTCATATAAAAGTTTTAAATGCTACGTATAATGAATCATATGAAATATCCCCTTAACGAAATGTGATATATCTCCTTATGAAATATCCCTTAACATCTAAGCCTACCGAGCCTCCACGACTTCATGCGAAGGCGACCGGAGATTTCACCTAAGCCCCGCCTTAATATGATACAACTCCGACTTACGTCGCGTCGCTACCGCACGATGAGTTAGACAGAGGCAGAAGACCGCCGTACGTCGTGCATCGACTCTGATAGTAGGCGATGTAGAGATCGCCGAACAAAGGCACTCCAACGGTCAAAATTATTTTGTTTTCTCGCAGCGGCAGCGGGCAGCGGCACAGTCAGCGAACAGCGTACGCCAGCGGTAGTGAATATGTTAATACACAAGACCACAAATATTAAAATAATATTGATTATTAAAACACCCTTCTGTGTATTAACAGTATTTTTATGTATTGGCAACTTTAATAGTAAATAATGTAATGTAATAAATCTCTTAAATTCTGCCAAAATCTTAGGGTAGGCGCCGGCTACCTTGCCTACCCTGACGAGCCGCCACTGAGTTAAGTGGGAAAGTTAACAATTTTTTATTTTATTTGCTTTGTTACGAGCTTTCTAAAAATGTAACATACCGTACTACTTGATACTTATTTTCATAAACAAGGTAAAAAATAGCATTATTTAACTTTATAGCATAGGCGGCCGGTTTAAATTAAACATTGGAATAATTTATTCGACTTCGAGAGTCAAATGTTGGATTCCATTTATAATGTCTTTGGATTCCACGCTAGTTCCTGTGTGTAGAATTATTGCACAACTGTATTAAAAATATCAATAATTCTGATTGACAGTGTATTATCTAAAAGCCGTACAAGTTTATTTTCACTGCAATTTATTATGATCGCACGATAGAAAGCAAAATTATCTATCAAATTTTAAACTAGTTACGCCATTGGTTTCTACGCAGTGATGCCAACTCGGGAAATTTCCCGATTGGGAAATTTTAACCCAAACGTTCGTTCACGTAAACGTATTAAAAACGAATTAAAAAATATATCGTATGGTACGTATTTCGCTACAAAGTAAGTAAATTTAAACTAGGATTACCGCAAATAAATATACATTTTCGGTTGGCATCGGACATTACCCTTGTACCCCCCCCTCCTCTCGAATATATGATGAATTAAATAAATGCAAATATTTCTATGAATAGTATATTATTTCGATCCCAGGAATACGCCTAGGATTTTATTTTGAAAAAAATTAAAAAGTACATTTCGAAATTTGTTTTTCGAAAATTTTTAAATTTTCAGGTAAAAACATAATAGCAAAATAAAACACTAATTCACTACAATACACCAAAAAACTTTTTTTTGATCATTTGCTAATGGTTCTAAGATGGAAACGCGCGTCTAGTGCAAAATGTAAAGTGCTTTGGTGTGTTGTGGTGAATTAGTGTTTTATTTCGTTGTTGTAACACCAACGGTTTTAACCCCAGCTGTAAAAAAAACATAATATCTGTATTGTGTTGACGACGCTATACTGGATTTGAGAACTCGTGGGAATTTTTATAAAAAACGGGAAATTTTGATCATCTTCGTGGGACGTAGAAACAGTGTTACCAACATTCTGAAATAAAATCAGAAAGTTGGCAACACTGTTTCTACGTATTCTATTCTATGTTTCAGTTTTCACCTTCTCGATAAGTTATAAGATTGCCAAGATACGAAGGGACTCGAAAAATGCAACATTTTCAAGTTCGCGCTGTATTTGAGAACCAAAGGGGGTTACGACAAATGTGTGTTCTTTAGATTCATCTTTAGATTCATAAAAACAGTAGCTGCGAAAACTGCATCTCTGTATTTCTACTCATAAACGAGGAACCCTGTAAAACAAACGAGAATGGGGTCCCCTCTACAGTTATAAGTGCTCTAAAATAATGTGGCTAGGTCAAATCTATGTGTAGCGTCTTTAGTTTCATAAAAAAGTTGCACAGTGTATCTCTACTCATAAACGATGGGAGTATTCCTATACTATTTAACTTGTCGTATTCCTATACGACAAGTTCATTACTCCATGTGTGAATTCGTTGGACCATCTCCGGCAGAATCAACTTCTCCTAACTACATATAGACAGACATTCACATAAAACAAAGGCCTGTGCTCTTCTTCCCTATAGAAATTTAGTTCGATGGTCGCCTGTCAGATGCCCTTATCGGAGGTCCATTTGAACAATCGAAAGTGCGACAAGGGAGCCAAACAACAATGGCGTCGAAGTCGAGAAATGGACAAGAACCGATGACAAGGAACGAGCAATGATTTCGAGTTGGCGGAATGGCATTGAAGGGGCAAAATGCTGGCGGGCAAGGTGTAATCGGCGGTCTGAGAAGTTCTAGTTCGATTTTGAGGGTCGGGACAATCAGCATGAATAAGCATATTTCGACGAAAAATCGTGGAATCTTTTCAAATGCAGGTAGTAGAAAACCCGTTCTTGAGCTATAACGAGTTATAATTCAACACACAGTGTCAGGGCTTTAACAAACGCCATGTCTCTGAGACGTTTTCACAGAGGCTAGTTCTCCATATCCGATATCAGTTGTACCAAAGATTATGGCACTAATGGTTGTGGTCTCGGTACACTCAGTGATGAGGTGTTCTGGTGTTTCCCATTTTGCCCACAGAATCTACATTCGCCGTTGTTTCTTAGCTTCAATCTACTGATGTGTTCGTTGAGGAAACAATGTGTGGTTAGAAACCCAGTCATTTGGATTCTCATCTGGGTTTTGACAGACGAAAAGATTGTTCCTAGTACATGACATTAGTCATGGATTGTTCTTGCTTAAATCAAGGAAAATCTTTGATTTTTCTCGGTCGCAAGTTCTAAGAAATTTCTTCGAGTGTCTTAGACCGTTGAAGGATTCTCATTACAGGTTATGGATGGAGTCTTTCAGATTCTTCAGTTCCGATTTAAGTTGGTTTTCACTGGGAAAGCAAAACGGTTCTGGTCCAGTTAGTGAAGTGTTCGCTCCTTTTCTAGCTAGCTCGTTTTCCTTTTTGATTGCTTTATTCTATCCCTTGGTGAGCTGGCAGCCAGAGTAGGGGGACTTTATTTTCTTTGCCTAATTTATTCAGCTTCTCTAGGCATTCTTGGACAAACTTCGAATTTCGAATTGATGGTTACGGTAGTTAATCTCTTAGTGCTGCTTTACTATCAGATAAGCTGGCTATTTCCTGTTTCCGATAGTTCCTATCTAAGATTAATTGTACGTATTTTTCGATAACGTAGATTTCTGCTTGAAAAATTTAGGTACCAACCTAAACCTCTTCAAAATAAAAGACTGGTTCACTACACATACACGAAAACATTTTACTTTGAACTGTGAAGGCGCGTTTCGCTAATCATCATTAGCATAAATAATATCTACACCTTCGTGGCGGCTTCATCTGTTGAAAACATCCTGGGTATTTCGTCACTGATAAAGATATTTTTAAAAAAAGTTACATTTATTACATTTGACAGTGTTTCATTACTGTCGAGAGATTATCTAAAATTTAAAACCGTCATAAAAACTCTAATCTGAGATTTTTATGCTCTTTTAATTATCAGCACTACTATTATTCAAAAAGTAAGTATATATAAGAATCGATTTTAAAACGTCCTTCGACGTTGTGCGATGCCTAGTCGCCATTGATTTCGTTCATTCCAGTCTCCTCATCGCCTTCTTGACACCCTCCATCCAGTTTCTCCTTGGTCTTCCCCGTTTCCTTCTCTTTTGTGGAAGCCAGTTTAGTACCTTCTGAGGCAGTCGCGTGTTGTCCATCCTTCTCACATGTCCATACCATACATCTAATCTAATCTGTCCATATTACTTCAGTTGGGCACTCCCTATTTCCTCTACTCTCTACTATAGTTTTTTGTCTACCCATTTTGTCCCTGATTGTTTCGTTTACTCTACCAGCCTTGATGTTCGTGCTGATTTCCTTGTCGCGTCTATTTCTACCGCCAGTAATTTTCTTTTGTTATTCTCTGTTAACGTCCATGTTTCCGCCCCAAATAACAGATTGCTCTAGATTGCAAATAAATAATGTAGTAAAAATGCCAACATTTGTAATGTTTTAATTTAATGTGTCTTTAAACTAAAAATGGACAATCCATAAATACCTTTTGTCAATTTCGAACTTTTGTAACGAAAAAAGTTAAAATATCGTCAAAAAGTGATGACCACCAAGAACATTTAACATCGAACCATACCAGAACTACTAAAAGAACCTACAGAAAGAGCAAACGTAAAACAAATAAGAGAAAAAAACGAAAGAGGAAAATGGACGAGAGAATGGGCTGTTGGCAAGAGGATGTCAAATCTGTTAATACACACTGCCCATTTACACCGGTTCGAGGCCAGATATCTTTTGACACTCGCCGTGGGCCATTGACAATAATAGGGCCGAAGACCGCAGTTCGGATTTCGCATAAACAAAGTATGCCCTGTCCAGATTAGCCTTAGCAGCAAAAAGGAGACGTTAACTCAACATTTAATTGAGTTTTGCGCCTGGGTGCCGTACCGCCGCGATGGTACATGAACGCATTAAACAAGTTACAACAGAGACACCTTAGACAACTCTTAAGAATCCAGTCGTTCAATCATGTCTCAAACGTATAGGTCCTTGAAAAAGCTAACTGTGAGAGTATTGAAGTCATTGTTACAAAATCCCGCTTAAGATGGGCTGGTCACGTATGCAGAATGCAAGAAAACCGCATACCAAAATCTCTGCTTTACGGTGAGCTTGTAGACGGTAAGTGGAGGTCGGGTGGACAACTGAAAAGGTACAAGGATATTTTCCAAGAAAACTTAAAGGGGATTAACATGCAGAATGAGTGGGAAGAAGTAGCTCACAATAGAACTCAATTGTAAACTCAGTTAACAACGACAACCAAAAAGTAAATAGGCAACAAAGCAATGAGATTTTTGAATGTCCGGAGTGCGGTATGCAGATAACATCACGTATCGGGCTTTTCAATCACAGAAAAGCTCATGAAAGAAAACGCTTTGCGTGACCATCTTCTGATGCGTGTCGAATACTCGTCAGCGAGTAATGGCAGTAGTAGTATGTATGTATGTATGTAAGTAATTGAGTTTTACTAGATATAAATAAAATATAATTTATAAAATATGTACAATTTAATTTCAAACAAACTAATTTCATTCTAAACAGGCCTGTGGAGAATTCCACATTAAAATAGTGTCGACCTATTCGCGATTTCCACACGATGTTAACATAATTTTTAAATAGACGCTTAATTGAATGTTCGACAATGAATCAGATTTGGTTAAATTAAATTTGCAATTTAAAGGGAGGCTACGCCATTTGTATCGATAAGTGCTATTGGCAAAATTGCGGCTGACCGCTACGCAAATGTAGTGTTATAGGCTACGTAAACGGTATAATAAAGCGCAAATGATTATTTAGTAGTGGCTTATACCAATAGATTTCTGTATCCGATATTCTAATATTTAAGGCAGATTTAAGGCTATCCAAGGGCGTGTCTTAATCAAAAAACGAATTATTATTAAAGGAAAAATAGAAACTCTTAAAATATTATGATACATCTTCTATACTCTGCGCAAAACAGACCGAAGCAAGTCAACATATTTCCTCGTCTAACTTTGTCTGGGGTCGGCTAGTTTTCTCCAATTTTAATTTTTTTTAAATGTGGAGAAGGGCGTGGGAGTATTTTCTTGGCGACTTTCTGTTGTCTTTTGTCGTCTAGTTCGATTTCGTTTTGTCTAGAGATACTTCCACGACGTGACGGTTTCTCTACCTGAGACAAAGGACTTTTTTTTCATAAATCTCATTAAAGTAAGTAAACCTAGACGTTTATAAAATATGTGCGCAGTTGTTAGGATGATATTTCTTTAATTACATCTCCGTTTTATGTTAAAAAAACGTCTCGTGTCGGCTTGTCTCCGGTTATCTCGGCTTACAACGTCCTAATTTTATTTTTTAAAAATGCGTAGAAGGGCGTGGAAATATTTTTTGGCGACTTTCTGTTGTCTTTTGTTGTTTCGTTCAATTTCGTTTTGTCTAGAGATACTTCCATGACGTGACGGTTTCTCTACCCGAGACAAAGGAATTTTTTTCATAAATCTCATTAAAGTAAGTAAACCTAGAAGTTTATAAAATATGTGCGCAGTTGTAAGGATGATATTTCTTTAATTATATCTCCGTTTTATGTTAAAAAAACGTCTCGTGTCGGCTTGTCTCCTGTTATCTCAGCTTGTCACGCCCTAATTTTATTTTTTAAAAATGCGGAGAAGGGCGTGGGGTATTTTTTGGCGACTTTTTGTTGTCTTTTGCTGTCTCGTTCAATTTCGTTTTGTCTCGAGATACTTCCACGATGTGACGGTTTCTCTACCCAAGACAAAGGACTTTTTTTTATAAATCTCAATAAAGTAAGTAAACCTAGACGTTTATAAAATATGTGTGCAGTTGTTAGGATGATGTTTCTTTAATTACATCTCCGTTTTATGTTAAAAAAAACTAAAAATAAAACTTTTCACTTAATCTGCAGGAATATAATAATTACAATATTTTTATTATTTATTTTTATTATAATGAATTAGTATACCGGGTGCGTCTCGAAAGTGGCTCAACCCTATAACTTTTTTATTTCTTCAGATAATTAAACGAGATTTTGTTTGTTAGTATATGGCATAAATTAGGATTGATTGACGTATTCAATTTTTTTTGGCCACTTCCTGTTTCACCGGAAATTAGTATAACTTTTGATTTTTAAATGGCACTCTTGGTATTTTTTTACTGTATTTGACAGGAAATGACATTCTGAATAGAATGACATATCATATGTCAACTTTTGACATTTTTGCTTAAAACAAAATTGAATTTTAAATTTCAATCTAGAGTGCCATGGCTGTGTTAAAAATACTAATTTTTAATCAAAGAGACTTGGAAAAATAGATTTGATCGTCTAAAGCTATTCGTGTTTTGTCCTGGCCGGTTAAAAGATGCCCAAATCGTATTTTTAATCATATCTCAATTTTTTCAAATGGAACGAGTGGCTCATTAGCATATTTGGATTTTTTACGAATAATTTGGTTACACACACTTGGTATTTCGAGTCAAATTGCCGTTATGAATTGTATGTTGCAATATCAAATAAACCATATTCGCAAATGTCAAAAGTTGACATATGATATGTCATTTTTTTCATTATAAAGCAACAAAACATGGAGGATACCATTTAAAAATTAAAAGTTGTAGTCATTTCCGGTGAAACAGGAAGTGACAGAAAACCGAGCAGAAAACAATTGAATACTTCAATCAGTCTTAATTTATGACATATTAATTAATATACCAAATCTTGAGTTTTTATCTGAAAAAATAAAAAAGTTATAGGGGGTGAGCCACTTTCGGGACGCACCCGGTATAGAATTGTATATGTCATGATTGTTTACGGTTTTAATTGATTACTATAACAGTAGTATTGCTTGATGAGCAATACTGGTAAAATCATCAATATATTGAGCTGATGGAAAAATGATTGATTGACGCGACGCGACGTCAACAAAAGTATGGTACAGGGACATTTCTAAAAAGTAATGTTCTCTTATTGTTCTTACGATAAAACTGTAAACGATACATTGGTTAGCATCTAGCATGGTTTGATATAAATCCATTCAAAAATAAGAAATAATTAGACAATTTTTTAAATAGTTTAACACCGTGATTTATGAGCCGATAAAAAGCGGACGGCTAGAACAGTAAGTCACTGTTGCCTTGCAGTTTAACGATTTTAAGTTTTGAAAATTATATTTTTTACTAAACTCACCGGCAAAAAAAACCGGCTACTAAAAACTATAGTCCCAATTTCAATGTTGGATTTCTCGCGAACTACTCATTAGATTTTGATGATTTTTTTTATATTTTATATTGCCGAATTTATTTTGAGCATATACAGGGCACAACATTGAGACGAAGTTTTTTGCCCGAACTTTGTAACACCCTGTAGAGTGCAGCAGCTGTAGTAGCTATTGCTAAATCAAATCACATTGTAGCCTCATCTTTTGTGAACATTTTGTTTTTTTAATCACGACATTATCTCTGTTTGTATTGGAGATACGCTTCTTTAAAACGAACGTCTGGGAAAAATGCTTCGTAGGCAGAAAGTTTTATGTGTAAATAATCAAGGCGACATAGGCGAACACGGATTTATGAGTATTTGCAATATGATAACAAAGGTTGTCAGATTAAAAAATGCCATTATCTGTAACGGATGTTGTTCGTATTGTGGCTTT
Source organism: Sitophilus oryzae (assembly GCF_002938485.1). Lineage (NCBI taxonomy): Eukaryota > Metazoa > Arthropoda > Insecta > Coleoptera > Curculionidae > Sitophilus > Sitophilus oryzae. The sequence goes on along the minus strand of NW_022147484.1, from coordinate 1,157,883 downwards.
AATTGAGGATGGCCGAAATCAACGTTATGTGTCCGATACCCCGGGTATACCTCGAACAACAGTCCAGGATGCCTGGAATCGGTATATGAAAACGGGAAATTTCACCAGGCGAGTGGGTTCCGGAAGAAAACGGAAGACAAATGCAATTGACGACCGCTTTATTGTCCTGAATACTTTACGAAATCGTAGAATTACAGCGTTACAGAATCAACATCTGCTACAAGTCGTGCGTAGAATTCAAGTCAATGAGAAAACAATCCGACGAAGACTAAAAGAAAACTGGCGTGCCACAAGACCCCAGCTACTTCCAAGACATCATCGAGCAGGGCTTCCAGAGCAATGGACTAAAATCCTTTTCACGGATGAATCGCGGTTTTGCCGAGACGTTCGTTTTAAAGCAGCGTATCTCCAATACAAACAGAGATAATGTCGTGATTAAAAAAACAAAGTGCTCACAAAAGATGAGGCTACAATGTGATTTTTTAGCAATAGCTACTACAGCTGCTTCACCCTACAGGGTGTTACAAAGTTCGGGCAAAAAACTTCGTCTCATTGTTGTGCCCCGTAAATATGCTCAAATTAAATTGGGAATAAAAATTTCTGGCGTAGCATCCGTTAAGAAGGAATTAATTTACAATTTAAAAAAAATCATCAAAATTTAATGAGTGGTTCGCGAGAAATCCAACTTTGAAATTGAGACTAGTTCTTAGTGGCCGTTTTTTTTTGCCCGTGAGTGTAGGTATATTGTAATTAATAATATTAGACAATGGTTAAAGTTAAATATTCTTGTGTAACCTTAGAGGAATAGCCAATTTAATCTACCATCGTCGGTAACAGTTTTCTAAATGCAGTTTTTGATTTTTCATATCAGTTTAATATAGTGGTATTACATTACACTCCATTACAAACTAATGATATTCATTCATACTCCATGTTTACTAATTTTTCTGAAGCCACCACAAAGTTTGACTTTATTTACTGCGCGAAGTAGTACGAAGCACATAGACGTGCGTTTCAAAAGTTTTATTGAAACTGATCGAAACGTTTCTGGAAACATTTCCCGAAACAAGTCTAATAACAATACAAACATAAACATCCAATCACAGCTTGTCTCGATCGATTTCGATCTGTTTCAGACGTTTCCGTCAAGATTCCCCGCAACAAAAGAAAAGCATTTTTAGAGTTTACTTCTGGAAGTATTTCGAGAAATGCTTCGCGAAATCTTTTACGAAATATTTACAGAAATATTTTGCGAAACATATCGAGCATAGTGTAGAGGGTGTTTAACAGCAAGTGAGTATAAAAGTAAAGATAGATCATAATTAAATTACCATTAATGTCACAATATTCCTATTGGATAAGTATAATTCACAGCTTCGTGCAGATTGTCCCAGCCCAGAGCCTTGTTCTTGATATCTAAACCTTACTGGCGGAAGATTTTCACTTTTAAATCGGATCTGTTGGTCGCCAAGTTCACGGTTGATTCGTTTTAAATTGGTTTTAAGACCGCAAATCCACCAAAAGACATATAAATTCTTGACATTATAGAACAGGTTCCTCTGTATAAATACGTGTCGATCTAGATGTTGATCCTGATTGACGTTTGTATGCCCCTATTTATAGATTTGATTTTTTTGGGCTCATAATTTGTCGATCGGTTTATTGGTAATAAGTAAATTATTATTAACGGGTTATAACAGTATACAAGGTGTCCCAGGCTGAGCGTGCATTAGAAGTTTCCAGAGAACCACAACATCTAGATCGGAGATTTTTCGCACATCCATTGTTTTACACCGAGATCTATCGATTAAAACTATTTTCGATATAGCGGCACTTCCGGAAATACCGGAAGTTGATAACAAATTTCTTATTTTAAATGGGTGCACCCATTTTTTATTACTTACTTAAATTTTCTGTAAAATTCTATGAATATTGATGTCAAACATTCTATACCTAGCATTAACCGTTTTTGACAAAAAAATATTTAAAATTTTTTCGACGAAAAAAACTACCTGGCAAAAAAAATTGTATAGGCTAAAAGTCAAATTTAGTGATTACCACAACTACTGTGACATAAAGAGAAGAAATGGCTATCTGTTTCAAAAATTAAATTGTTCAAATGCCATTTAATAATGGCGGTAACTGGCATGGAATTGAGCTATTAAAAAATTATCATAAATATTTTTTTTCATTTTTATATTTGGGAAATCCACTTTTTTTATTTCACTAGTGAAAATGTTTTCCGATTCGTTACTTTTTGAGTATGCATGTTCCTATACCCAAAATAAATCGTTTTTAAGTTATTTAAGATTTAGTTTGAAAACGTGTATTTTTCTTGGTTTTATCTACTTTGACATGTGTCAAACAGTCAGACAATTTATTTCCATCTGTCAGAAAACTAATTATTTGAATTTTCTATATCATAAATACTGTCTTTTTGAAAGTTTAAAAAGGTTATTTATAAAAATATATCTCGGATTTTCACTCTTTAATGATATCTAATAGTTGATATTATTAGTAATACCGTATGATCGAAAAAAAAACAGCGCAAACTTGGCTTGGAAATGATGGTCGATAACATACTGCTTTTTGAACAAAGTGTCACAATATGACATAGCCAGATCTATTGCTTTACGTCACTTGACGTTTAAAGCCATTGGCTACTGGTTAAAATCAAGAAAAATATACGCTTTAAAACTAAATCTTAAATAACTTAAAAGCAATTTATTTTAGATATAGGAACATGTATAGTCAAAAAGTATCGAAAGCCTTTTCACTAGTGAAATAAAAAAAGTGGGTTTCCATTTGAAAAAAAAAATGATTTATAATTTTTTAATCGCTCAATTCCATGACAGCTGCTGTCGTTATTATATGACATTCGAACAATTTCATCTTTGAAATAGATAGCCACATGTCTTCTCTTTATGGTGCAGTGGCTGTGGTAATAACTAAACTTGCCGTTTAGGCTATACACATATTTTTGACAGGCATTTTTTTTCGTCCAAAAATTTTAAATATTTTTTTCCCCAAAAATGGTTAATGTTAGGTATAGAGTGTTTATTATCAAAATTCATTAAATTTTACAGAGAATTTAATTATGTAATAAAAAATGGGGGTACCCATTTAAAATAAAAAAGTTGCTGTCAACTTCCGGTATTTCCCGAAGTGCCGCCATATTGAAAATATTTTTAATCGATAGATCTAGTTGTGAAACAATGATGTACAAAAAATCTCCGATCTAGATATTATAGTTCTCTAAAAACTTCTAATGCACACTCAACCTGGAACACCCTGTATACATCGTCGTTGTCGAAGATATGAAAAAGTTTCATACAGATGTTGTATGGTTTATAAAGGATATAATAATATAAGTCTAGGGATATTAGAATTTTATCCAGCCATCGTCAGTAATTTTATTATTTGCATTTCTGATATAATAAAATTAAAATAAACAAATAGTTTACAGGACGTATTGGAAATAAAAATGCGAAATTTACCGAATTTTTCAAATTTACCTTGATTTTTATTGAACTCCAAAAAATACACAGATTTTTTTTTATTCTAAACTGTGAATTAAAAAAAAAGATAAAACCATTTTTACTTAATAAAGGGTATGGCCTCCTCTACTGTTCATTACAGCCCTACATCGTCTCTCCATGCTCCTGATCAGGTTGTCGATCTCTTCTTGAGGTACAGCCTACTACGCTGCATTCACGGCCCGAACCAGATCCCTACGAGTTTCACGAGGCATACCCATTCTCAAAATTCTTCTTTGGACCGCGTCCCATACGTGCTCGATGGGGCTGAGGTCAGGAGATTGTGCCGGCCAGAGTAAGATGTTTAATTGATGAGCATTGATAAACTCACTTACATATAAAATCATTGGCATATGGTAACATGTCAGGCTCAAGAATTAAATCACGATATGTGATTACTTTTAGAAACCTTTCAAGAAAAACGAGATCGGTTTTTCGGCCTAACTGGACTCCTTCCCAGACCATAACTGTTCCACCTTGATAAGGGTGCACTTCCTAAACATGATCCAACCGAATAAGATTTCCCAGTTCTCTCCATACCCTAAGCCTTCTCGAATCCGGATGAATTCCAAAACGTGACTCATCCGTGAAGAGAACATTGGCCCATTGTTCATTCGACCACTGAACATGATCTTGAGCCCACAAATATCGTACCTCTCGATTTCCTCTCGTTAAGGGTTGAGCTCTCCAGGGGCGTCTGCTTCTTAAGTTGACCTCACTTAATTTATTACATTATGTGTTTCCTGGAGAATTAAACTAAGCTCTGGTGCTGTAAGAGTCGGTCGGCGTCGAGCATTTAATTGTAAAAAATGATCTTGCTGAGGGGTAGTAATGCGATGTCGCCCTGTGTGCCTTCCAGCAACATCACCACTTTCACGGTAGCGTGCACTTAATCGCGATATTACACTTTGCGTTGTATTTAATGCTCTAGCTACGTCGATTTGGCGCATTCCAGCTTCGAGCATACCCATGGCCCTTAGCATTTCGTCTCTGTTAAGATGTCTACGCTCCATAATGTCGTTTAATACTAAACAGAGTTATTTGAATGAATTCTGGCCAGTTATCATAGAAACATAGCCAGTACAGGTTAAATTAGAACAATTGATGCTAGGTGCTTTTTATACATTTGATAAAAAATGCACAAACACTTCTGCAAATATCCCAAATTTAGAAATAACTAGTGTGACTACTTCGTTTCAATTGAAGTAGAAAGAATCGGCCTACAAATATGTGGTTGTTTATTCAAAACATTTATTTTTAACTTTAATAAAATGATATCCCTAGATTATTCCGGTGTGTGTATTTGAAAAACCGCAAAGAAAAAATATGTTTCTTTTATCGAGATTTACTAGCCGATCTACCAGTGAAAATATTTGCACTTATTTACTTTGTATAACGTTTATTTGTTTCTGTATTAACTAAATTCATAAAAATTCAGTATTTACAAAATCATATACACTGTTGGCTTTGGGTCAATGTGTTCTGTATGTACAATAACATGTACTGAACAAAGAGGGTAGAGCGTGTATTTGCCCAAGCACATGAAATAAAGTTCTGGCACTGGATTAAGTCGTTAGGTAATAAACACTTCGCATTTTCGTCTTACCGACCGACTTATGACGAAGTTTGATGTTAAGTTTTTTTAGATATCTGGTCTTGGATTTGTCATCAAATGAAGACCAAATTTTTGTGCGATAAAACGAACGAAATGCCAAAATTTGTGGAATATAGTACCCTATAGAAAAAAAAAACGGCGTCAGTGATGGATATGAAATGAAGGTCCCTGTCATTTTATATGGGAAATGTCATCGATCGTACTTTCCCAGCCAACCGGACGCCGTTTTTTTTCGATCATACGGTATATTGGGTCATGTAGATTATCTAAGATGCATTTGATACCATAATATAATGGTCTGTTAATTGCTTCTGTATAAATATTAAACCTGAAGCCGAGGACAGATCTTCGTTACCATTCGTTCGCATTCGCGAGGAAATGTTTCTCAGGTGTGGATGTACATTCCTTCTTTCGGCGGTAAAAATTAATAGATCAAAGGAAAATGCGAGCCGCGAATGATGAACGTTGCACTGTGGACGTATCTGTAAAAATGCAGGAAGTGGAAAGAGTGCGAATGGTTGAAATGTTATCGAAAGAAAAGAATCCGTTCAAATGTGTCACGCCACCCGGTGAGAACGGGGTAGCGATGGTGCGAATGGCTGCAATGCGAACGAATGGTAACGTTCGTCAGGTCTGTCCTCGGCTTTATGATATCATGTCATTTAACATTTCTTTATATAACTTTAAAACTACGAGCCGCCACTGTTTTTTATTCTATAAAATAATCAACCCTTTTAAGTATGTTTATAAGAATTAAATGCTGTTGTGTTATGTCATGCAAGTAACAGTACTAAACCAAGAATAATGGTGCAGAAATTACACAGAAAAAAATGAAAGATATATTTTCTTTATCAAAGATTATTTATTACATATAAAATAGATACATATACATATGTTTTTAGGGCTTGGCGGCAAGGTTATAACGTAATATAAAACACAAAGTGCACTATTGTTGCATAGTAGCCGTGCGGTGAAACATTGGTCACAGCTGGAATTGCAACAATGGCAGCTAAGGTACGCATAAAAAAATTATATATGTACTTAATGACTTTTTAACCATTCCATGTAAAATATGGATTAGAATATGTTAATTAGCACGGAGCAATTGAAAGTATAGTGTATTATTAATAATTTTATGTTAATAGTTTTCAAAGGATAAACATATAGGTCTATATATTGAATTTAAATAATTTTAGGTTGTTTTGATTTTCTTCTGTGGATTGATCATTGCAGTCAATTGTGGTGTGCTGCCATCTGTTAAAGTTCTACAAGGACCAGGAAGCAAAACCACTCTGTATGGGCCTGATGGTAGTTCCTTAAAATCTAAAGCACCTGGTGGTACCGTCCTAACTGACACTAGTGTTCCTGCTGGATTAGTACCCGCAGGTTGGTTGGTGTTAAAATATTGTTTACTGGTTTAAATATTAACTCGGTATTTCATTTTTCAATTTGATAAGATAATTTTCAAATGAATTTTTACATCTTAATCGAATTATGTAAATGAAATTAATTAATAATTTATACACTTACAGATTGTTATGTCCAATGGAACACCTAAATATACTATACAGGGTAACTAATTAGCAGTCTCGAGTATCTCTTAATTACATGTGAGGAAAAATTCAAATGTGTACATGGTGTCCCAAAATTCCGCGGATATAGGAGCTACTATCAATTTTTGGAAACATAATAAATTATTGGATACAGTTTACCTGTATACAAAAGTCCTTCGTTTGTCGGTTAGAAAGCATCTAACTTTAAATCCAAAAACTATTTAAAAAAAATAATTTTAATTTAAAAAACTGCTGAACTTTATATAGCAAAAAAAAGTACATTGGACACAACTTACTTCTATATAAAACTGATTAGTTTTCCCGTTAGAGAGTATCAAACATAAAAAATAAACACATTTTTTAAGATATATTAACAGTTATTCCGATTTGTATGAGATTTGGAGTGCCTATGTTTTGCTAAGCGCTTTAACATTTGACGTTCACAAAAAGAAAACTAAAAGTACAGGAAGGGTAAAAACTACCCTCACCTCTACATACATTTTAAAAGAAATATTTTCCAACTTCACCGACGACTGATTTTTTTTTCGTAAAATAGTCCTACCGTATGATCGAAAAATAACAGCGTAAGCGATGGCTATGAAATGAAGGTCGCTGTCATTTTATACAGGGTGTCTCATAAATAAGTGCAAGTATAAGGGGTGGTAGATTTCGATAAAAGAAACATATTTTCTCTTTATCGTTTTTCAAATGAGTCCAAAATATCGGAGTTATTTTACTTTGAAAATTTCCAAAAAAAAAATTGCTAAAATTTTGAGAACCGCTGGACCTTTTCTGGATTTTCTTTCTTGTAAATTTAATCTAATACCTATGTTGCCATATTATCAGGAAATTATGTTTTTTAGCTAAAAACTAAAAATCCAAAACATTTTTCAAAAAATTTCGAATTTTCAATATTTTTTTTTTCGCGAAAAAACCTCAAAGGCGTGTTTATGGGGTTGAACTATACTACCAGTTAAAATATTTGCATATATTTCTGGGGCACCCTGTATAATAAAATTATATGGGGACTGTCATTGACTGTTATTTCCAAGCCAACTGGACGCCTTTTTTTTCGATAATACGGTAGAATTTTTTACAATTCTTCAGGATATTGTAAAAAAAAGCCACATTGCATATTTTTCGAGAATTTTTTTTCCAAAGCAGACCTACAAAACATAGAGTGAGTTCTAATATTCCGTGAACATAGAACAACTATGTGTTTTTTGAATCGAAATAAGTTAATTGCACATAATTTATCTCTATACAAAAGTGCTTCGTTTGTTCGTTAGGGGGCATCAATCAAAAATAAACCCGAACGTTATTTAATTCCAAATTTATGAAGTTTATTGTCAAATATCATTTGTTACCCGCTTGCTACGTTTTAAATTGTAATATACTGGGTGTCAAGAAAATAGTGTATCTAACTTCAATGGGTGATTAAAGACAGATTACAGACAAAAATAAAACAAAAAGTTTTTATGGACATATTTTATGTTAAAATACTTCCCGAAAAAGTTATAGCCCTTGAAAGAGTAAATAATAGTTATTTTTTATACAAAAAGATAAAATGGTATTTTATCGTCGACCGAATGCAATTTTATTGTCGTGTATACGAGTAAAACAATATTTTTTTCCATAGCGAGTTACGTTTTATAAAATATTCAGAAATTATTATTTCAAGGAATTTATTACGAGTAGAAAACATATTGCGCTGGGTTGGCGTTGGTTTCTATGTAATTTGACAAATAAATAAAGCTGTCTCTTTAGTTGTCAGTTTTGAGTCAATATTTTTTAATTCTCTTTCGTGTCGATTGCTGATTGAATTGGAGCCAGAAATGGGTCAAAACGAAATAAGTAACTTACCGACAGATATTCAGGCTGAGGCGACAAACGCCATATCCAAACTTCCAATTTAATAATTCAATTTACTTCCATTTAAATCCCGAATAACTTATAAAAAGGAATACAAAAATTTTCAAAAATGGAAACAATTAAAAAACGTGCGAGGAGAAATAAAGTTTTTAACCAATCCTCGCTGTTAAAGTACCATTTAATCTACCCTTGCGGTTAAAGCACTATTTTATCTACTATTTTTGATAGATATAGGCAATTTTAACAGTTGGTATGGAAAAAAAATATTTTGTTTAGTCTTAACTACATTGGTAAACTGTTTTGCTTAAAATTTGGTACTCTGATCCACATTTTAATGCCAAAGCGAATGGTGATGTGTAAAATTCCGTAACAGTTCTGAAAGGATACTTTTCATTAAGGTAGAGAATTACTGGTGGTACTTTTTTATTCTAATAGATAGTTTTAGGTACTATCAACATATGAAAGCTAGGACTTTTTTACGTGAAAAAGGTACTCTTTGTTTGATTCGATAGGTAAACGGTTTACACTTTGTTTGATTCGATAGGTAAACGGTTTACACCTTTAAAGGTTACTTTTTTATAATTTCTTAACATCTCATCATTACTTTAATACTAAAATCGACGCATCCTAACCTTTAAACGCAAATATCTTGAAAACCGTTCATCGTATCCAACTAAACGAAAAGTACCTTTTTTACATAAAAAGTCCTAGTTTTTATATAGTTTGTTGAAATTACTGGTATCTATAAGGATAAAATCAGTACCACCAGGAGTGCTCTCAACCTTAATGTTATGTACCCTTTCATTCACGGCTGTTACGGAATTTTGCACTATCGTCATTCCCTTTGGAATTAAAATGTGTGTAAGAGTAGCAAATTTCAAGAAAACCTGTTTGCCAATATCCTTGAAAATAAACAAATTATATTATTTTTATTTACTCTTTCAAGGTCTGTAACTTCTTCTGGAAACATTTTAGGACATAATATGTTCATAGAAACTTTAGCTTGTATTTTTGTCTGTAGAATCACCCACTGGAGTGAGATACTCTATTTTTTGACACTCCGTATATCTATGCCATAAAATATACATCGTATATTATACAATTTTATTGTGTAATACACAACGATGCACCTAATTAATAATACCAATACCGGGTGCGTCTGAAAAGTGGTTCACCTCCTATAACCTTTTTATTTTTTCAGATAAAAACAACGAGATTTGGTATGTTAGTATATGACATAAATTAGGATTGATTGATATACTTAATTGTTTTCGGTCATTTTTTTTTCGGTTTGTAGTCATTTCCAGTTAAATCGGAAATGACTACAACTTTTGATTTTTTAAATGGCACCCTTGGTATTTTTTTATTTTATTCGATAGAAAACGACACTCTGAATAGAATGACATATCACATGTCAACTTTTGACATTTTCGCATATGGTTTATTTGAAATTATAACATGCGGTTCATAACGACAATTTGACTCGAAATACCAAGGGTATCAAAGTATTCGTAAAAAAAAATATTTTTCCAAATATGTTAATGAGCCACCCTCGTTCCATTTGAAAAAATTGAGATATGATTAAAAATCCGATATGGGCATCTTTTAATGGGCCGGGAGAAGACACTAAAAACATTAGACGATCAAATCTATTTTTCCAAGGCTCCTTAATTAAAAATTAGTGTTAACACAGCCATGGCACCCTAGATTGAAATTTAAGATACAATTTTGTTTTAAGCGAAAATGTCAAAAGTTGACATATGATATGTCATTCTATTCAGAGTGTCATTTTCTATCGAATAAAGTAAAAAAATACTGAGGGTCATTTAAAAAACAAAAGTTGTAGTCATTTCCGGTGAAACAGAAAGTCCGAAAACAATTGAATAGGTCAATCAATCCTAATTTGTCATATACTAATATACAAAAACTAGTTTTTAGCCGACCGTACCAACAGGTATGGTAGGCTATTAAGATCGGCAAAAAAAAAGTTTTATTAATTTCACCCAAAATGAGTTATTGGGTCATAAATGACCTAAATACAAAATATTTTCATGGTGTCTGTCCGTCTGTCTGTAACACGATAGCTCAAAAACATCTAAACCGATTTTAACCAAATTTGGCACAAAAATACTGTGGCGCTCGAGAATCTGGTCATTAGTTTTTGGTGGGGGTGTGGAGTTGGTAAGGGGTTATGGGAGGGGGTTAAAAATTTAAAAAAATCGTAACTCCAAAATTACAGTAGCTAGCGAAACGCGGTTTTCAATTTAAGATTAGGAATAATATTTACAACAAAATTTGTAATAACATCAAAATCAGTCAAAGTCGCAGTTTTTAAGATAAAAAAATTGGAAAAATTCCTTTACTTCGAAACTAAAAGAACTGTCTATCAACTTTTTATTAACATATTTTACTATGGGCGGCTATACGCTACGTGCCTCCCGGCGCCAATTTTTTTTATCTGAAAAAAAAAATTATAGGGGTGACCCACTTTTGAGACGCACCCGGTATAGTAATTCTTGGGATTCCGTTATTTCCACATCAATGAAACTATGGAAATTATAAAAAATTGATATTGTTAGTTAATAATTTATTTTATTTAAGGCCCAGCAATTCTTCCCGCATCTCCAGAGGTCATCATTGGAGATGGACCTGCGGGTAAAATCGTTACCAGCTATACATTAGCAGGTCCAGGTTTTGTAGCAGCTGTCAGGCCAGATGCAGCAATCATTGCTGTACCTAGTGCTATCGCAACCGGACCAATAGGGCCTCTTCCTTTACCCTTATCGGGTCTTGGCGAAGGAAAATATATTGCTAGCGCATCGGAGGCTCTGTACGATGATGGATCATATAAGGAAGGAAAATATTAAATCAGATATGAAAGTTATATAGAAAAAAAAGAGATAACTGCTGAAGAAAAATGAGAGAGAACGATAAAGGGGACTGATAAATACTTTTGCCCTATGTTGAAGATCCTTTTTGATAAATATTATTATTAATACTTTTTATTAATAAATCTGCATTTTGAAAATACATTGTTTAATTTATCTTTTATGAAATGGATCTAATATATTTTTAAAGTTTGTATAATTGTTGCATTATTGTTAAAAACTTTTTTTGTTTTCTTTGGAGGCACATATTCTCAAGACAATGTCAGTATGAGCATTAGATTATTAGAAAAAGAAATAATTATAAAAACTATTTTTAGCCATATGCTCATATACAAAATGGGTGTTTCAAAAAACATGCGCCATCTCTCGTGGGGAGATTCCTCACGTAAAAATAAGATTTATTTCTGTCCGATTCTGCTTTGGTTTGTAACTACATATCCATACTACTGGTCCATAACAACAACAAATCAAGAGTGTCATATCATGGATCACTGAGCGATCCCTTCCTAACAAACACAGGTGTTAGGCAGGGATGTGTCTTAGCGCCTCTCCTATTCAATATATTCATGGCAGCGCTCTCCATTATAGTGGACAGCAAACTGCAGGAGAGAGGTTTGGGCATTAGCTACAGATACGACGGCGGTCTGTTCAACATAAAAAGACTCAAGGCAAAAACACGTACAAAATTCATCACAGAACTTCAATACGCTGATGACTGTGCTCTAGTTGCAAATACGTTACAGCAATTGCAAGAAATGTTGAACACATATACATGGACATACGAGGCCTTGGGACTTAAGCTGAACATCGATAAAACTAAAATCATGTGCACTCCCCCAGAAGATCACAACAATGCTATAAAAATCGGAGATGAGCTGTTGGAATATGTAGCGCAATTCAATTACCTCGGCAGTTTGATTTCGGAAAAGGCCAGTATCGACTCTGAAATTCAGCACAGGATTAGCAGCGCCTCAAGAGCATTCTGGAAATTAAAAGACAGGGTTTTCTACAATCATGACTTGAGCACAAAAACGAAACTTGCAGTGTACCGAGCAATAATAATTCCCACCATGTTATATGGAAGCGAAACCTGGGTGCCGTACCGCCGACACATGAACGCATTAAACAAGTTGCAATAGAGACATCTTAGACAACTCTTAAGAATAAAATGGTTCCATCATGTCTCAAACGTATCGGTCCTTGAAAAAGCTAACTGCGAGAGTATTGAAGTCATGATTACAAAGTCCCGCTTAAGATGGGCTGGTCACGTAAGCAGAATGCAAGAAAACCGCATACCAAAATCTCTGCTTTACGGTGAGCTTGTAGACGGTAAGAGGAGGCCGGGTGGATAACTCAAAAGGTTCAAGGATATTTTCCACGAAAACTTAAAAGGAATTAACAAGCAGAATGAGTGGGAAGGGGCAGCTCACAATAGAACGGAATGAAGAAGAATTGTAAAGTCAGTTAACAGCGACAACCAAAAAGTAAAAAGGCAACAAAGCAATGAGATTTTTGAATGTCTGGAGTGCGGTAGACAGATCACGTATCGGGCTTTTCAGTCACAGAAAAGCTCATGAAAGAAAACGCCTTGCGTGACCATCTTCTGATGCGTGTCAAATACTCGTCAGCGAGGAACGGCGGTATGGTATGGTAACTACAGAGTCTTAATAATGTTTCGATTTATTATAATTTTCTTCCTCTTAGTGATTCGAATGAAATGATGAGGGTAAAAGTTACTATATTATGTGCTACATATTTTAATGCTAAAAAAGTGTCAATCATTCATTAGGGACGTGGGTAAAAAACATGTGCTCCACTGACATTTTTTCTTTTGATATCAACGCCAATTAAAAGTTATATCTTGATATTTTGTCGAATTCGACCTCCTTGATGAGATAAACGCAATTTTATTAATCACAATTAATAAAATTAAAATAAAAATAAAATTAATAAATTATTTATTTATCTAATTTATTTTTATAGACTTTAATTAAAACTTAATTAAAATAAATTAAATTTATACTTTAATTAAATTAAAATAATTTATTATTAACCATTAGTTATTATTACTATCAGTCCAACCTACAGCAATTTCAATTAAAAAAATAATAGTATTTAAGATAATTACAAAAAAACTAATTTTAAAAAGTTTTAACATCCTGTGACTCTCAAATTATACGTTTCCATATCCATGTTCATATATAGGAACTTTTTCTTCATATTTTTTGATAAGGAATCAAAGAGTACTTATTTAAAACTTTCGCAAGTTAATAATATTAAATTTTTTAAAGGTTGCTATTAGACTTGATCAGGGCAAATTAATAAAATTGAGTTTATCTCACCAAGGAGGCCGAAATCGATAAAATATCAAGAGACAACTTTTAATCGGCATTAAATTGCTTACACTATTTCGCTAACAAGAGAAAAAAAGTCAGTGGCATACATGCTTTTTTTAGAAAAATATTCCAGTGACAACCCATATGCACGTCCCTGGTGAATATGTCGACACTTTTTTAGCTTTAAAATTGGTTCCACTTTTACCCTCAAATTTTTTTTCGAAACGCTAAAAGTACTTTGAAGAAAATTATAATAAATCGAAAAAATATTAAGACTTTAACACCCTGTATCTACAAAACAAAGCAGAATCGGTTTCGGTTTCGACCTCAAAAAACAGTTTCGGTCGGACACTAAATGTATCTAAAACTTTGAAACATTAATTCGTAGGAACTCGGAATTTTTATTCCAAAATTTGTATAACTAACTAAAATATTTTTATGGTTATCAAAAGTATAATTTTACTTGAATAATAACATGTATGCAAATTAACTATTTGCCACTTTTTTTGAACCTTATAAACTAATAAATGAACAAATAAATATAATTTTTAATTAATGAAGTACAAAGCCCTAAAATTGAAATAAATGGTATGTTTTTATTTTTCATTAAAAACTATTACTCTTCATCTGCATTGGTCTAAAAGAATGGATTTTAATTTAAATTTGTTACACAAAAGGCATGATATATGTTTGTTTTTAATAAATAAATATATTAAAATGAATTATTCTTTGTATTGAATATTATTATTGAATGTGTAATTTTTCATAAAAATACATATACATATAATAAACGCTAAACCAGATGCTTAAATAATATTTACAATAGTTTTATGTACCTATGTGAAAATTAGTTTTTAAAATTAAGAAAAAAACTGCAGTAAATTAACGTTCTTTGCATTAAATCCTTGTGAAGTTGTCAATTGGCAAGATGGAAAGTATCATTACAGGTATAACTCATGTCATATTAATTTTCCCATGCCACACCCACTAATTAACATTCTTAGTTGGAAAGAATATAAAAATACAATTATATTTATTCTGTCGCTTTTGAAATTGATCACATTGTTTGATCACGTGAATATAAAAATCAGTATAATTTAGTTGTTTATAAAATTATAGCACAATTTATAAGACTTCGACACACCATATACATGTACAGGGTGAGTCAACGATAAAGTGCTTTGTTTCATTTGTTTCCAGGTTTACAAAAAAAAAACGTTAAATACAAAAGTTATACAGGAAGGTTAAGATACACATCTTAAAATTATTGTAGAGTATACAGGGAGCTTCAAAAAAGTGTAGCGGATCTTGTATGTTTTTTTTAAATGCCAATACACTATCTTTTATTTTATTTATAGGTTCTGCGTAAAATTTGATTACTT
Source organism: Sitophilus oryzae (assembly GCF_002938485.1). Lineage (NCBI taxonomy): Eukaryota > Metazoa > Arthropoda > Insecta > Coleoptera > Curculionidae > Sitophilus > Sitophilus oryzae. Next base: position 1,142,701 of record NW_022147484.1, on the reverse strand, counting down.
TTTTATATAATGTTATATAGTTTTTGTAATATTTGAATTTATTTAAACGAAAGTCAGATTTCTCAGTGTGGTAAAAAATTGTCAGTGATGTCATTGTTTCTGAAGTTGGACTAGGTACTAAAATTTGGTTTTATAGATAGAGTTTTATAGAGATAGAGATGAGAGAGAGAGAGAGAGAGAAAAATATTTATGTAAACATATTTTAGTTGGATGGTACAGGGTGGTACAGGTATATTGTATACCTATCTTTAATAGTTTGCGTCTTATTCTGAAATTTACAATTTTTACTCTTTTTTTTTAATTCATTTATGCTAGAACGTCATAGTTGCCATGACCAAACAAAAATATTTATCATTAATCATTAACAAATAGTTTAGTAATTAGTTACAATTGTTATTATTAGTTTATGTTACTTATCTTTGCTCAAATAAACTAAAACCACAATCGTGAAGTTCTTGGTGTATTTCTATATTATGCAAGATGACACACTGATTTTTCCTTGGGGCGAATAGCCATAGAAAGTAAAAGTAAAGTAAATATTTCAGTTATCTCTCTTTTGCGCTGCCAGAGCTAATCTGGACATGGCCTACTTTCTTTACGCGGAATCCGAACCGCGGTCCTCGGCCATATCATGGTCAACGGCCTACCGACTTGGCAAGTGTCTAAATCAACTCTTACTCACGAGATATCCGATTTTATCCGGCCTCGAATCGGCGTGAATGAGCAGTGTGTGCCAATAGATTTTACACTTTTGACTTTATTGGACAACAGCACGATACAGAGTTTCGAACCGATCACCCGTTCATCCACTAGTATCACCTTACGTCGCTTAACTTCGGTGTTCTAATGGGAACCGGTGTTTCGACGTAGCTGGGCCGTTGCCTGAATAGCCATAGATTAGGATAATATTAGATAACGTAGTTGTTGACGTCTTCTGATATAGAAATTTTCTTCGACATAAAGTTTTTTTTCTCGTAGCGATTCTCGTTGAGAATTCATTTCGAAGCCAAGCGAATAGCCAATATTAGCCAATAATACTACTGCCGTGAAACCGTCCCATGACACATTGAAAATGTTTTTGTAGATAATCTATATCTATTCTCCTAGTACTTAGCAAAGTACTATATAATATTATGTAGTATCGAACTAAAAAATATTTTTTTCTTGGCCTGTTCGTGTATATCAGTCACATTGACTAATTCATTTTCATGAAAATATGTAACTATTATCTCTACCATCTATACTTATACGACAAATTAAACTAAAATTCATGTTTTGCTCTTAACTTGTTTAACAGACATGTCAAATTTTGATAATTATTATTTTTTGTCATGGTAACTATGATGTTATAGCCTAATTGTATTAAAAATAAGGGTAAATAAAAAAAAATTAAATAAATAGCAAACTATTAAAAATAGGTATATGACATACATAATAAAAATTGAAGAGTTTGCTAAGATCTTCCAGAAAAACTGATAATATATAGTGTGTCATTTAAAAAAAAATAGATTTTTTAATTTTAAGTAGTCCAAATTCTTAAATATATTTTGAACACCCTGTAGCATCTAACTAAAATATCTTTACATATATTTTTTTCTTCATCTTTATAAAATCTCCTACCAATTTTTAGTTGTCGAACTTCAGAAACAATGGCATCACTGACAATTTTTTACCACACTGAAATCTAACATCAGTTGCAACAAATTGAAATATTACAAAAACTATTAATTTTAGGTATATAATACTAAAAGTTATAAAATTTTACGCAGAATCTAAAAATAAGATAAAAAATAGGGTGTTGCATTTAAAAAAACATACGTTATATTCGCAACACTTTTTTGAAGCACCCTGTGTACTCTATAATAATTTTAAAATGTGTATCTTAACTTTTCCTATATAACTTTTACATTCAATTTTTTTTATAAACCTCCAAACAAATGAGATAATAGACTTTACTCTATCGTTGCCGACTCACCCTGTACGTTATTCTTTCCTAACTGTGTGAGTACCACTTATTTCATTCCATACAATACAAATATTGATTTATATTTTTATATTTGTATTTTCAATTGTCACACTTTATTATTACTGTATATAAAATCACGCTTAAAGTCTACTCTAATATTTCAGTTGCGCATTGACAATACTGCCTTCCACTTGCCACTTTTATCGCTCTATATAAATTCCGAATTTAAATAAATTTCCCAAAGAAATGGTAATTTAGAAAAGTTATTTCCCTTTTTGGCTTGCGAAACGGTCCCTCCATTATCCATTAAAATTTATATAATTTTAAAAGTAAAGAAATTACTTGGAGTTATAGCTAATATCTAAGTTTTAGTCCTTTATAACTCAACAAATACTAAGAAATAAATAAATTATTTCTTGGAAGTAGCCCTTTAAGATATTTAAGGTGTCGAACGTAAAATTTTGACATCTCCTTTCGGCCTAATGCGTTCTCAATATACCGGATGTTTCTCAGAAGTGGCTCACCCCTATAACTTTTATTATTTTGTTAGATAAAGAAACTAGATTTGGTATGTTAATATATATGACATAAATCAGGATTGATTGACGGATTCATTTGTTTTCGATCACTTCCTGTTTCACCGGAAATTATTATAACTTTTGATTTTTAAATGACGCACTCGGTTTTTTTACTTCATTTGCTCGAAAATGACATTCGGAATAGAATGACATATCATATGTCAACTTTTGACATCTTCAATTAAAAAAATTGCGTTTTAAATTTTAATTTAAAGTGTCATGCCCTTAAATGAAACGAAAATTTGACTCGAAATACCAGGCGTGTGGTATCAAATTATTCGTGAAAAAATGCTTTTCCAAATATGCTAATGAGCCACCCTCGTTCAATTTGAAAATATTGACTTATGATTAAAAATACGATTTTGGTATCTTTTAATCCAAATGGTGGCCAGGACAATACAACAAAAGCATTAAACGATCAAATGTATTTTTCAAAGACTCCTTAAGTAAAAATTAGTGTTTTAACAGAGACATATGGTACTCTATATTGAAATATAAAATACGATTTTTTTAAGCGAGAATGTCAAAAGTTTACCAAATATTAGCATATTTGGTAAAGCATTTTTTACCAATAATTATGTATCATATACTTGGTATTTTGAGCCAACTTGCTGTTACATTTATGGCCATGGCACTCTAGATGGAAATTTAAGATACTATTTTTTATTAAACTGAAAATGTTAAAAGTTGACATATGATATGTCATTCTACTTAGAACGTCATTTTCTGTGAAATAAAGTAAAGAAATACCAACGCACCACGGATATATTATGAAATATCGAGAATAAAAAAGTAAAGAGACTCATAAAAAATCATAAAAATTTACGCTTATTTTTATAAGCTTAATGCTTAGATATTTAAGCTTAGTTATTAGTTTGTTTGTTATAATACCGACAAAACATCAACGTATAATCTGTTTATTAGCTTAAGTTCGAACTTTTGCTCTATAATAATAAAAAGGCAATAGAAAAGTTGGCTAGAGTGACCCAAAGTTGCTCAATATATATGCTAATGAGGTGCGAAAAATGCTGTCCGATAAAGTGAATTTTGTTCAGCTTTCAAGTTAATAATAATAATAAAATTTTATGAATATGAATATATATGAATATTAACATTATAATATCATAACACTAGATATCAACAGAATCTTTTGATGCACTAAAATAAACACACTTTATAAAGAACACAAAATTATAATATAATTGATCCCCGCAAACTATCATATAATAAATATAAATGCATTACGTACATTAATGATTTTTTTCTCCTATTCAATCTCAACAAACTTGTCCAGCAAAATTTGTATGTAGAGTAGCTACATCTAAAGAAGCCATACTCGTTATTAATGTTATCAGAGCAAGCGCCTACCAGAGCTGCAACAAGTCAGTTTAAAAATGACTTTAAAAAAGTCATTTCTAAAATGAAAATGATTTAAGTCTTAAGTCAATTTCAATATAAAGTTCAAATGACTTAAGTTTTAAGTCTTTGACTTAAGTCATTTTCTTCAAGTCAAGTCCTTTTTGTAAAGACTTAAATCAATATAACGTCACTTAAGTCTTTTTTGCTTAAGTCTTTTTTTACTTAAATCATGATAATCTGCAAGTTAAGTCAGTAAAATTACTTAAATCAATATAATTTTCCTAAAATCAAGAAAACCAGAATTCAATTTAAATACATATTATATAATGTTAATATTAATTTTTACCCATGCGAATTAGAAACCGCTGGAAAGAGCATTACAGCCATATTCTTAACCAGGAAAACAACCCCAATATAGAAGCACTAAACACAATACCTCAGTATAATAGCCTCGATGTATTAGATACCCCAATAACAGAACAGGAAATAATGGCATCCATAAAACAGCTTAAAAACAACAAATCAGCTGGCTGTGACGCGATTCCGGCGGAAATCTATAAGTGTGCAAGTAAAGAACTTATTGGTCACTTTAAGGCTCTCTTCGATGTCATATGGGAAAGCGGAGGACTTCAGGACTTTTGCAATGCGAATATAGTGAATATATTTAAGAACAAAGGAAGTGCATCAGACTGCGGAAATTACCGGGGAATTTCACTGTTGGCTATCGGAGGAAAAAATCTTGCAAAAATTATGTCAAATCGCCTGCATCAACATATAGAAAAAATCATTCCAGAATCGCAAACGGGTTTTCGAACCAACCGTCGATTCCATATTTTCCATCCGCCAACTACAGGAAAAAGTAAAAGAGCAGCAGTGTAAACTTTATGTTGCATTCATCGATCTAACAAAAACCTTGGGCAATTGGGCAATTATGAAAAAGTTCGGAGTACCTAACAAATTTCTTGCAGTGTGTAAAAGCCTACATAACAACAACCAGTCAAGAGTGTCACATCATGGATCACTGAGCGACCCCTTCCTAACAAATACAGGAGTTAGGCAGGGATATTTGTCTTAGCGCCTCTCCTATTCAACATATTCATGGCAGCGCTCTCCATTATAGTGGACAGCAAACTGCAGGAGAGAGGACTGGGCATTAGATACAGATATGACGGCGGTCTGTTTAACATCAAAAGACTCAGGGCAAAAACACGTACAAAATTCATCACAGAACTTCAATACGCTGATGACTGCGCTCTAGTTGCAAACACATTACAACAATTACAAGAAATGTTGAACACATATACCTGGGCATACGAGGTTTTGGGCCTTAAGCTAAACATTGACAAAACCAAAATCATGTGCACTCCCCCGGAAGATCATAACAATGCTATAAAAATCGGAGAAGACATAACAATGCTATAAAGATCATAACAATGCTATAAAATTGGAATATGTAGCGGAATTTAATTACATCGGCAGTTTGATTTCGGAAAAGGCCAATATCGACTCTGAAATTCAGTACAGGATTAGCAGCGCCTCAAGAGCATTCTGGAAATTAAAAGACAGGGTTTTCTACAATAATGACTTGAGTACAAAAACGAAACTTGCAGTGTACCGAGCAATTGTAATCCCCACCATGTTATATGGGAGTGAAAGCTGGGTGCCGTACTGCCGACACATGAACGCATTAAACAAGTTGCAACAGAGACACCTTAGACAACTTTTAAGAATCCGGTGGTTCCATCATGTCTCAAACGTATCGGTCCTTGAAAAAGCTCATTGCGAGAGTATTGAAGTCATGGTTACAAAACCCGCTTAAGATGGGCTGGTCACGTATGCAGAATGCAAGAAAACCGCATACCAAAGTCTCTGCTTTACGGTGAGCTTGTAGACGGTAAGAGGAGGCCGGGTGGACAACTCAAAAGGGACAAGAACATTTTCCACGAAAACTTAAAGGGGATTAACATGCAGAATCATTGGGATGAAGCAGTTCACAATAGAACTGAATGGAGAAGAATTGTAAACTCAGTTAACAGCGACAACCATAACGTAAAGAGGCAACAAAGCAATGAGATTTTTGAATGTCCGGAGTGCGGTAGGCAAATAACATCACGTATCGGGCTTTTCAGTCACAGAAAAGCTCATGAAAGAAAACGCCTTGCGTGACCATCTTTTGATGCGTGTCGAATACTCGTCAGCGAGTAATGGCAGTATGGTATGGTATTAATTTTTACCCATTACCGATTTTTTTTTATTTTCTATATTAATTTATTGTAGATAAAGATTAGAATAAAATATTACATAAACAACTATAATAAACAATAAAAAAATAAACGCATCAAGGATATAAAAACACACATATAAAAACATCAACAACTTAAATTAATTTCGTGGTACTTTGTACAGGTTGTCATATTTTTGTGTTTTACAGGGTTTCTCGTTTATGAGCAGCGAACAAACATACGATTTTCACAGTTGCTACTTTTTTATGAAACTGAAGATGGTAAACACATATTTGATGCCGCTGTTAAAAATTTATGATAAAAATATATGAAAATAAAGACTTAATTTTTTTCTAGAAATATTTAAATGTCATAAAAGACTTAAATCTTTTAAAAAATTGAAATCTTTTGTAAAATGACTTAAGTCATTAAAAAAAGATTTAAATCTTTTTCTATGTCGGAATAACAACTTAAATCACAAGTCATTTTGAAAATTTTAAGTCAGATTTCGAAATATGACTTAAAATCAAATGATTTAAGTCATTAAAATGATTTAAGTCAAAAAAAGACTTAAGTTTTCTGTGAGCTTGCAGCTCTGGCGCCTACTCTCTGTTAGACTCTTGAAATAATTTTGAAATATTGCATTCAAAAAACATATAAATATAAAATCTACAATATTATAATTGTATTTTTATAAACATAAGACACGTAATTGTTGTTTTAGCTAAGTGATTATTCTTCTCCAACTCAGTTTACAATAGTCCCTAGTAATAGTAAATTGTGTCAAAAAATATATGTTAGTATATGTATACAGGGGCGAATACAGGGTGGTCCGAACTGTATTCCAGAAACTTCGGCAGCATATTCTGCAGATAAAAATAAGTAAAGAAGTTCGTATAAATGTATGTCCTAAAATGCTTAGTTTTAGAGATACAGGGTGTAGCAGATTCATTTTTATTTCGATTTTTTCCAAATAATTTCTGAAGTAACGTCAATATTTGGATGAAAATTGGTGTCTAGGAGTTTTTTGACACGAGAAATTTGATTCTGATGTCAATATGACTCCTACTGGTAGAGGACGCCACCTACATGTGTTTTAACTGTTTTGAAGCTTAATAACTTTTTTTCCGTACCTGTATAAAACTACCGAGGGAAAAAATATACATTTCTGTGACTTTCTACGTAAAAAATATCTCTATGTAAATATCGCTACGAGTAACCGTTCGCAAGATATTTAGAATGGAAATAATCAATACATGTCATTATTGACGAAAAATAAACACGTTGAGTAGATAATAATTTCACTGAAATAATAAATTTGGGAAATTTTTATTTTTTTTAAATTAATCATAAATTTTTCTGCAAAAAAATGATGATAAAACAGTTTCTGTTGAACTTTTTACACAAAAACTATGAAATTTATGATCTCAGTCTAATAACTATTTAGTCAACATGTTTAATTTATGTCAATGATGACAGGTATTGATAATTTCGATTCGAAATATCTCGAAAACCAATACTCGTAGCGATTTTTACCAAGATACATTTTTTACGTAAAAAACGTCGTAAATGTATATTTTTTTACTCAGTAGTTTTATACAGGTAAGGACGAAAAGTTATAAGTCTGCAAAACATTTAAAAATATGTAGGTGGTGCCCTCTATTAGTAGGAGTCATATTGACATCAAAATCAAATTTCTCATGTCAAAAAACTCCCAGACACCAATTTTCATCCAAATATTGACGTTACTGCAGAAATTATTTGGAAAAAATCGAAATAAAAATGAAACTTCTGCGTACACCCTGTATCTCCGAAACTAAGCATTTTAGGACATATATTTATACGAACTTTTTTACTTATTTTTATCTGCAGAATATGCTGCCAAAGTTTCCGGAATACAGTTCGGACCACCCTGTATAGGAATTTATTTTAGAGCGGCCCAAATAAAAAGTAATGTAGAATATGCTTTTTAGGGCGCCATTTTTAACCCAAAAGCCTACTATTTAACCCAATTTATAGATTATAGGCTCCATAGGCCCCTCTCTGTATCCGTCACTGAGTATATAGTTATAGTAATGATTTTCATTTAAATTTCAACGAGTACAGTCTGAATATTCTCTGACACAAATTGTGAGAATTACCATCAGACATCGATATTTTTGTATAAAATCAAGAATATTTAACTATTTTAGAGATCTACAAATCGATAGAAATAACAGCTACAACGTGATGCCTATACTATTTTACACGCAAAATGCAGCAGTGTTTTCTACAACTGTGGGGTTTATTAAAGTGTTGGAATAAAGTAGGTATCTATGCTGATGCTCCTGGAAGACGATAGGCAATGCAATCCTATCATTGATTAAACGGTGCGCTACTATAATAATATATACATCCACGCCCAATAAGAATCCACCGTCGTATGGAGGAGTACACAAGGACGCGAATTTGCGATCTAGATTTTTCTATAACGGACCACCATTTATATCGGTATTTTTTTAAGAACAAGGCGAGTCACTTGTCGTCCTGTTCGAGCAAGCGAAAAAAACTGAACTGCAGCTGACTTAAAGCAAGCTCTATGAAGGACGATGGCTATGATTGCAGACACGGATTTTCTATGTGGTTGTTGCCGGAGAAATATGCAAGTGTAACATATGACACGCAATGGTTTATATATTATTTTACTTTTTAAAATTCCGATATATCGGCAACAGTGTACCTATACATGGTGCTACAAATTCAGGGTTCGAACATTGATATCTCGGAAACCGTAATAGATACAAACATGGGGCTATTCGTCTTCGGACTTTCGCTAACATGCCATTTTTTTTAAATTCAAGGATTGCTGAGTTTTTGAAAAAAAAGGATTCTTTGGAAAATAGATTTATTTTTTTCCTGTCGTTACTTTCTAGGAAATCGAAAAAATAATTGCACATTATCATAACTGCTTTATCAGGGCTACTTGATAGTATTTTTAGATTTTCAAATAAGCTGCTTGTTTGTGAGATACATATAGGGCAACTTATTATTTTTAAAATATTGACATGGATTTGTTATTTCAGGTTTTGAAAGTACTCAGCGGAGTACAACGATAATGCACACTTAATACTTTTTCTTGTTTTCGACACTTAAACACAATTTATTTAAAGAATACAATTTCAAGAACATTTTAAGATCTATTAAAAGAGCTATAAATAAACTTGATCGAAAAATAAATTTGTGCATTAGGGAGGGTGGTAATAGTTTCCAATATTCAGAACATTAGAAAATTGTTTATAATATTGATGACTTATTAAAAATTATATTATGATTAATATTTTGCATACTACTAAAGTAGTACATTGAGATTTCAAATTCATTATAGAAAAATTACAAATAATATCTTTAAAATGCTGACTTGCGGATATTATTTATTTAAATCTTTCAATTGCTTCAATTTTTCTTACTCAATGTTAATTAGTTCATGAATATTGTTACGATCAATAGATTAAATACTAAAGAACCAGAGCAGAGCCGATCTTGAAATTGTGTTGAAGGATCAAAACTCAAAAAATTTGAAGTGTATAGTTTTATATAATAATGTTGTATTCGAAAGATACCGAATTCTTTCAAATACTGAAATAAAAAATGCAGGTCCGTATTAAAAAAATATAAGTTGGCATATGTATCTTACAATCAGGTAAATTGAAGATCTACAAATACTATCAAGTAGCACTGATAAAGTGGCTATGAGCATGTGAAATTAATTTTTCAATTTTCGAAAAAGTAGCGACAGAAAAAAATAAAATTGATATTCCAAAAAATCCGTTTTTTTTTTCAAAAAATTAAGCAATCTTTGAAATTTTTTTGGAAATGGACAATTTTGGTTTCTAAATCTCTAGTATTGTCCATAAACAAGGGTTAGAAATTCAATTTTATTGTAAAACTGAAGTATTTAAGCATTGCTTCTTTATACATTCTAATAGTAGGTACATAAAATTTTCTAAAAATCTTAAATTTTTCGAAAATTCATGACCATGAATTATCTACTATTTTTTAGAGACCTGAAAACATATAAAATAATAGCCGAAACAGGTAATTTTTGAACTTTCTTCCATTCATATCAGTCACCATGTCGAGTTTGATACGACTACTGTGTTGTCCAGTTAAAAGAAACTGCCTAATTAAAACACATACATCAAGGAAATATCTTGTGTTTACAAGTACCGTACTAGACAAGGGCAAATATTTAATTTGCAATTAAAAGCGTTCAACAAAAAAAAAAAGACTTAGAAAAAATTATTTTTTAAATAATGGGAGCATTTAAGATTTTAAATGTTTATATTATATTCTCACCTTTTCTTTAAACTGTTAAATTTTTAAAATTTTATGACCATAATCTACTATTTTTTTATGAAGCCAGCGAACATATAAGATAATAGAAAAATTGATCAAGTGTAGTGTTGCACAAGACAAGAATTCTTGTCTTGAAAATCAATTTCTTGTCTTATCTTGAAATTCAAGAAAAGAAATTTTCAAAGTATTGTCTTGCAGATTTCTTGAATGGTTGGTTAAAATCGGTTTAGCGGTTTTTGAGTTATCGTGTTACAGACGGACAGACAGACAGACAGACAGACAGACAGACAGACAGACAGACAGACAGACAGACAGACAGACAGACAGACAGACAGACAGACAGACAGACAGACAGACAGACAGACAGACAGACAGACAGACAGACAGACAGACAGACAGACAGACAGACAGACAGACAGACAGAGACAGACAGACAGACAGACAGACAGACAGACAGACAGACAGACAGACAGACAGACAGACAGACAGACAGACAGACAGACAGACAGACCGACAGACAGACAGACCGACCGACAGACAGACAGACAGACGAGACAGACAGACAGAGACAGACGAACAGACAGACAGACAGACAGACAGACAGACAGACAGAGACAGACAGACGAGACAGACAGACAGACAGACAGACAGACAGACAGACAGACAGACAGACAGACAGACGAACAGACAGACAGACAGACAGACAGACAGACAGACAGACAGACAGACAGACAGACAGACAGACAGACAGACAGACAGACAGACAGACAGACAGACAGACAGACAGACAGACAGACAGACAGACAGACAGACAGACAGACAGACGAACAGACAGACAGACAGACAGACAGACAGACAGACAGACAGACAGACAGACAGACAGACAGACAGACAGACAGACAGACAGACAGACAGACAGACAGACAGACAGACAGACAGACAGACAGGCAGACAGACAGGCAGACAGACAGACAGACAGACAGACAGGCAGATTGCAGCAGACAGGCAGACAGACAGACAGACAGACAGAACAGACAGATAGACAGACAGACAGACAGACAGACAGACAGACAGACAGACAGACAGACAGACAGACAGACAGACAGACAGACAGACAGACAGACAGACAGACAGACAGACAGACAGACAGACAGACAGACAGACAGACAGACAGACAGACAGACAGACAGACAGACAGACAGACAGACAGACAGACAGACAGACAGACTGACACCAAGAAAATATTTTGTATTTAGGGCATTTATTACCCAAATAACTTAATTAAAAAAAAAATTTTGCCGATCTTAATAGCCTACCATACCTATTGGTATGATCGGCTAAAAAGTGAATACTGGTCAATATTAATGGTGGGTTTATACAACATTAGCCCTCCATACATCAACATATAAGTTGGACCGATTTGATCCGTCCGAATTTTGTCGGCGATCTAGGCTCGGCACATACCAAAACTGTCGTCATTTTTAAGGTCGAATTTGGCTCCCCGACTTTATAGCCTGATTAAATTGTGTTGTTAATGGGACAAAATTCGACGTTTTATAACAGATTTGATCTGGCTCGCGATCTTTTGGAAGTCCTGAAAGATTTAACCAGTGGTCTTATATTTACTCGGCATATTTGTACTCAGTGAGTTGTAAAAATGAATAACAATCGTAGAAGACGCGCTATAGCTTGTGCCATGGCGTATATATTTATCGCCAATAAACAAAAAGTAAAAAAACGAAGCAAGTGGGTAAAAAAATAGATTTCTCGTAGAGACGAACTAGGTCATATGCTAAGTACTAAGTTCGAAGACTTGATACGCGTCGCAAAACAGAGCCAAATATAATTTGACGGGTTTAAACCTGTGATTTCATCTGTGGGCGATAGTGCACGGCCCGATTCGGCTCGGTTCGCCACATACACACGAAGTTTTATCCGCGTATTTGGCTCGTGCCATATCAAATTGGTTAAGTTATCCACTGGTGTATGGGAGGCTATTTGTATAAATCGTAATCATGATCACAGTCTTAATCATCGTCATAATCACAACGCAATTTTAATGTGCGTTTATAGAACATTTTCATAATCATAATTTTTATATCAGTGAAGTTGGGTAACATAATTAAAGGCTAAGTTCATGGTAGATGTCAACAGGTTTAAAAGAAGTGGATAGTTTAACTTTTATGATTATGACTATGATTGTGATTACTATGTATATGTTGTATAAAACAGGCATAACATGCGCAAAGACCTAATTATCACTTAAAAAATGTATCATTTCTAACTTTCAAGAAATCTTGAATTTCTTACAAGAGACTTTTTCATTCTTGTAAGACTTTTTCAAGACTCTTGTGCAACACTAGTCAAGTGCGAGTCGGACACGCGCACGAAGGGTTCCGTATCATTCATAATCTATACAACATTAGACACTATGTTATTATAAACTTTTTTTCCGATTTAGCTGAAATTTTGAATGCGCGTATAAGTAATTAAAAAAAAAATGAAGAAACACATTACTAAAAATTGTATTAATCAATAATAAATATGTAAAAATTAAAAAAAAGTCGTCTTGACTAGGATTCGAACCTGCCTTACTACGGCTCCAACGTCATAGCAGCGTAAAGTCTTAACGCTTTAACCACGCGGCCACCGAGGACTTGAAAGATTCTATGTAAAATTCTTACATAAAAGATAATTTTTAGTGACGGTACTTTTTTATTTATAAACATTTATTTAGTTCTGTTTTTAATATTTGTTCTTATAGCGGCAACATAGATACATTATCTGTAAACATTTCAACTGTCTAGCTATAACGGTTCATAAGATAGACCTTTGTGACAGACGGACGGACAGACAGCGAAGTCTTAGTAATAGGGTTCCCGTTTTTACCCTTTGGATACGGAACCCTAATAAGGTAGGGTTTTCAGTTTCAATATCAAACCTTTCTGTTTAAAGTAATTATCTATTTCTAAACATATTTTTAAACGAATAAGGAACAATTAAAACTTTATGTTAAAGATATTTTCATCGAATTTCCAATATCAAAGTTGGTTAAACTTTATTTTAAATAGCTTTTGCTTCTTGATAGACATTTTAAGAACAAAGCTTTACCAAAGCTTTCAGTGGTTTGAAAATCGATGAAAACAATCTCTTAATCGCTTTGATAAAAAGAGGTATTAAAGGAATCGTTTTAATTGCTGTTCAGAATGGTTACCATTATTTAATATCACCATTAATCTTATATACGCATGAATACGGATATTAGTTTTATACCTCCTCTCAATAAATAAATTAATCAGGCAATACAACTGGTTGACATTTTTATCATACAGCTAGTACGGTACAATTGTTCTTGTTTTAATGTTGTTTTCTTTATCTGATATACTGGAAATTGATACACTTTAAGTTAAATGTCAAGGATTTTGCGACTTATTTTTTTATGAGTTCGTTTGGTTTTAGATAGTTATCATTAAGAAGAGCACAATAAAAACTAATGGCAATAATTAAAATTAGAATACTAACGTAACATAGACGAAAATAAAGAGAAAATATAAATTTATGTTCATTGCTATTTCAGTGACACTGACAGTGACAATCAAAGATTGTAGATTGCAGGTTATACAGTGTGTTCCTTAATGACATGCTAATATTTTAGGCGGTGATTCTTGAACCTATTCTAAGAAAAAAAACTTCATATGAATTTATGTTTTAAAAATCTTAACTTTTCAGATACAGGGTGGTAAAATTTTCAATTTTTTTTTCAAAATATTATATTTGATATACGTCTTCCATGCCAAACCGAATTGTATATTTTGATATACACAAAAAATGTTTAATTTCTTAATTTCCTTCTAGCCGATGCAGAAATGATTTCGACATTAGATTCACCACATAAGATTTTCAGCGATTTGATCCTGAAATAAAATGAGTTTATTTTTTTTAAGCGAAAACTATGCGTCGGACGACAAAAATCGAGAGATAAAAAATGTTTATAAATGAATGGAGAGTTTAAAAATCATCTTTATTTTAAGAGAAGACAGTGCTCTAACACTTTTTTCTTCAAAAATATTCACTGTAAAACAGTGTATAATAATACACTGTAAATTGTATTAATCAATAATAAATATGTAAAAATATGTAAAAATTAAAAAAAAGTCGCCATGACTAGGATTCGAACGTGCCTTACTACGGCTCCAACGTCATAGCAGCGTAAAGTCCTAACGCTTTAACCACGCGGCCACCGAGGACTCGAAAGAGTCTATGTAAAATTCTTACATAAAAGATAATGTTTAGTGACGGTACTTTTTTATTTATAAACATTTATTTAATTCTGTTTTTAGAACACTGATTGAAATAAATAAAAAAATTGTATATCAAAAAAGGTATTTTGATGCATAGAAAGACGTGTATCAAGTTTCATAAAGATATCTATAATAAAATCAGAGTTATTATGAAAAATTGTTTTTTTTTTAGAAAATGTTACCACTCTGTGCCCTCATTGCCTTCTATCCCCTGTTGAGCTGGTACCCAGAAAGACTTTGTTTTTTCTGTTTTCTTTAACTAATTTGTTCAGCTTCTCTATGCATTCTTTAACCAACTTCGAATTGATTGATACTGAGTTGATTGCTTTTAACGCTACTTGACTATCAGATAAGAGGGCTTTTTCTTGTTTCCGATAATTCCTATCTAAGATAAGTTGTATACATCTTTCGATAGAGTACATTTCTGCCTGTAGGATGCTGGGGTAGGTGCCCATTGGTTCGGAGTATTTAGTTCTCTCTCGGCCCAAGTACTCCGATTATTTGTTTATATATAGACTGTAATTATTGTATTGTTATTTTTTTATTCTTATTTAATTTTTGCTTTATGAAAAATTGTATTTTTTTGTAGTAACGTACATTTTGTATTTTTACTTGCATATGCAACTATATTTTATAATTCTATAGAATATTTAGCACCAAAAGTGATTTAATTTTTCTGGGGTTGGTAATATCTGCCATAGAAATACAAAGTATCTAACCATTTTTCCACATATACAAAAAATAATTTAAAATTAAAATACCGCGCTGTTGGAAGCTAATTTTTTCATAGAACTTTCAGATATGATATAGCATTTATAATAAATATATACCATAAAATAATCTGAGTAAACCATGCAAAAACAAGTTTTTATAATGCTAAATGATATTTAATAAATCCTTTTTTATATTACTCTTTCTATACATAATTTACATTATACCGGATATGTTAGAATCAGTTACTATAATAACTTGATTTATGGAAATATACTTTATATGATATTGTCAAGATATATCAGTGTTAGTTACGATATTGTTATTTATTTCTTAGAATTATTTTCATTTCTTTAAAGTATTTTTTGGACAAAATAAAAATCACAAATATTGAAAAAAAAGTTTACACACCCTATAGAAATACCAAACCACAGCTTAAAGATTTATGATTGTATTACTTGTCGGCGATGATTCAGATGATGCCACTACTACTCGTATTATACTCATAAAAAATCAGTAAACATCATTCATTCATAAAATATAACATAGCCGGTATTAATTGAAGTTATTTGATTTTCATTCAATAGTATTATGATTGTAACTTATAATACCGGGTGCGTCTCAAAAGTGGCTCACCCCTATAACTTTTTAATTTTTCAGATAAACACGAAATTTGGTATGTTAGTATATGACATAAATTAGGATTGATTGACGTATTCAATTGCTTTCGGTCGCTTCCTGCTTCACTGGAAATGACTACAACTTTTGATTTTTAAATGGCACCCTTGGTATTTTTATACTGTATTCGATAGAAAATAACACTCTGAATCGAATGACATATCATATGTCAACTTTTGAGGTATTCGCTCAAAAACAAATTGTATTTTAAATTTCAATTGGTTAGGTTAAAAAGTTATAGGGGTGAGCCTCTTTTGAGACGCACCCGGTATATATATTAACTACTTATATGAACAACATTTAAAAAAGTTATTGGGCGGATACATAAATAATTCTTCAGCCCTGGGCTGGGGATATGATAACTGTTATCATATCCCTATATCCCATATCATTGAAAATTTCAATAAGTCACCTGATAAGTTTTTGCTATGTTTGTACGGACAAATATACAGTATGAAAAAATTGGATCAGAGTGTCCTTTGACATGACGACTTATGATTTTGTCGCACCTACCCTTGTTTGTCATTTACTTGATATCATGCCCTAGACACTCAATGGTAATTTTATAGAACTACAAATTTAGTTTCTTCCGCATCGCCAGACGGCGCAAAAGACATTAAAGTACAGTTTTCTAATTTATATATGAAGATGACATGACAGTCCCTATGTTGACTATTGTCTATGGTTTAGTTTTTGTCTAGTTGACAAAATGTTGGTGATCCATCAAGTTATTTTTAAATCATTATTTAAATTATTATTAATTAAGATATTCCTGATTTGTCGGAAAGTTCGGTGATTTGTGTTTATAGTTTGTGTTTTTATTAGTTTGTGCATTCTGATATTTACAGTCGATCATCATTTGCATGTAAATTTAAAAATACTAAACTTTTTTATTAAAGTCATTTTGACATTTCAGAAATGAATAATTTATGAACCGAATAAAAAAATAGTTTAATCATAAATAAGTAAGTACATAGTTGGTAATATACATATAGTATTTAGTCACTGTTAATTAGTAGTCTATAATATTTTTGCTATACGAGTATTATAATGTGTTTGTTAAATCAAAAAAAATAGGCGCCATGTGCTCTATTGTCGGTGTTTGAAATGTATGTATTCATAAATTTATTTTTGTTTTAATTATGTTACACTTCTAATGATCTAATAAAACATAAAATGGCAGTAAAAAGTCTATATTTATTATTTTATATTTTACAAGGAATAATTTTGCGCTTGAATAACGTTACCGTTTTAGTTAGCGTTAATAAGTAACGGAACGCTAAAATTATGTTATACCAAAACTCTCCATTAGTTTCTTCAGGATCACCAGGTGCCTCTAAATGACGGATCCATTTGTTTTATATCAGTGTCCAATCTATCTCTAGTACATGACATTAGTCTATGCTTGATATTGACATAAAAACTTGGCAAAAATTATAAAATGGCCAAATTGACATTTTGGCCTTTGATTATCTGACATCGCAAATGACATCACAAATTTTGAAGTATAATTAGTGGAAAAGTCAAAAGTTTGGTAACTTTTCCTACTAATTGAAAATGTCTACCACTAATTTTGACGTTCTAAATGCTTCCATTGAAATTAAAGGAACAAACTTCGATGCTAATTGAAACCACTAATTTATTCCACTAATTACGAGGTTCTGAATGAAGCTTTTGAGTTCCGGGTATTACAAGAGAAATTATACCGTATGATCGAGAAAAAACGGCGTCAGCGATGGCTATGAAATCAAGATCGCTATCATTTTATATGTAAATTTATATGGGAAATGTCATCGATAGTCATTTCCCAGTCAACTGGACGCCGTTTTTGTTTCGATCATACGGTATTTTTTATATTAAGTTTTTAAATATTTTATACAACAGATTATCTGGAATAATATATCTAATCTAAATATTATCTAAATATATAAATTATTAATGCAAATATATCTTAATTGTAAATCTGATTGTTGTTCTTTGTACTTGGCGAAAATATTTCAGATGTCCTCAAAGATCATATATATGCAATAACAAAATTGTTAATATATTACACAATGTAGGCGCAGGAATTATTCAATTCGATTAAACTATATAATATACCGGGTGGTCCAAAATGTATTCGGGAAACTTTCGCAGTAAAAAGTTCGTATAAATTTATGTACTTAAATGCTGCGTTCGTAGGATACACGGTGAATAGTTTCATTTTATTTTGATCTTTTCAAACTAATTTATGAAATAATAAGGATATTTAGATGAAAACTGCTGCTTGGGTGTTTTTTGAGATGATAAATTTGAAATCGATGTCAATATGATTCCTACTTTTTTTTCCTAGGCATCAATCACCAGGATCATTAGCCATATACAACGCGTTATTGTTAACAATGTAATTACAGGGATCTATCTCAATATTCTCAAGGGGATCGCTCTTACAAGAACAATTCAAAATTTAAAAAAATCTACATTGACATAAACATTTCAAGTTGAGTGACAAAAAGATCAAAAAAACTAAACACAAAAAAAGTAGAGAAACAAAAACAAACAAGAAAAATAGGTAATTATTTACATCACAGTATCACAGTTGGGTTAGACTGATTAGAGTATCAGTCTAATTCATAATTCAGCGAGTATCACAGTTGGTGGTATATATTAATATCTTTCATTAAGTTGAAATTATGTTTAATTTTTTCTTCTTCAGTTAAATCTACACGAATTTCACCACGTATATTGAATCTACTCCTTTCTACCGTATATTGAGAACATTCACATATAATGTGAGTTACTGTCAACACAACATCACAGACTATGCACATTGGAGGTATTTCTCTTTTAAGCAGATATGTATGAGTCACCGCAGTATGCCCAATACGAAGACGATGCACTCTGGATTCATTCGCTCGTCCTAGTGCAAGACGTAAGGATGGGGTTGACGAATCCTGTTTTATTGCGCGAAACTCTGAAGGTTTATCTGCCCACTCATCCTGCCATTCCCTTTCTGTTCTTTTATGCAGTAGTACTTTAAAATTATATTTCCTAATATAAGGGAAATCAATGGTATCTCTTCTAACAGCTTCCCTTTTCGCTGCACTCTCGAATAAGCGTCTGAATTTTTAGTTTCAGAGGATCATGGACAAATATGTCATTAATTTTAGACACGATCTCTAAAGAATCAGAAACAATTCAAGCTCTAGTTTGATTATATTCCTCGATGACATAGGATAAGGCTTTCCAAATCGCTAGATTCCTACTTATAGGGGGCGCCACCTATATTTTTTAACTGGTTTGAAGAGTAATAACTTTAAAACTTTTAGTCCGTACTTCTACCGTGGCCAATAAAATCGATTATAATTAATTCTAGTCAAGGGTTTCCTTTTGTCATATAATAAAAACCAAACTGCACCACATCAAGCTCGATTATACAGTATCTCTCGGGATAATCTTTAAAAGAGGAAAACTTATATATTATTGAAATTTCGAAAAAAATGCATTTTTCATAAACAATTTTGCTTGTTCTAAAATTGTTGATCCCGTTTATACAGTTCCAAATTTACATACCGTTTTAGAGAAAATTAAAAAAAATGAAAATTTAGTAGTCCTGAGCATTAAAACGAGTTTTTATGGTAATATAATTTTATTTTCATTCTTTGATAGAATGTGATTGATAGAATTTTAATTAAAGTCATATTTTTTGTTATTTTAAAATATCAAAGAAGCACGAAATTTATTTAGTTCAATGCTACGGGAAGGGTGATAATAGTCATTGAAAAATATACTTTAACAACACTACGAAAAAAATATGACGTTAATCAAAATAATTAATAATAACCATCTATCAAAGTACACCTCATCACTGAGTGCGCCGAGACGACAACCATTCGTGCCATGAATTTTGGTACGACTGATATTGGAGATGGAGAACTACCCTCTATAAAACCGTCCCAGATACTGGCTTTTGTCAAAGCCCTGGGACTGTATGATGAGTTATGATTCAAGAAAGGGGGACACAATGGATCTGTAAGGTCGAAGTGATTAACCCCCCTCCCACTCATTCTAAATTCTAAAAAATTCTAAAACCATCTATCAAAGAATGAAATCGAAATTATGTTACCATAGAAACGCCTTTTGATTTTTAGGACTTTTTAACCATATTTTCGTGTTTTTTTTATTATCTCTAAAACGGTATGGAAATTTCGAAGTATAAACGGGATTAACCATTTTAGAACAAGCAAAAAAAAACAATTTATGAAGAATGCATTTTTCTCAAAATGTGTGTGTCTATAGTCAAAGTTTTTCTTCTTGTAAAGACAATCCGGGGACATACTGTAAACTATAAAAATGATAATTATTGTGACATACTAGACATTATTGAATAGAAATTCAACAGAATATATATAGAAAATAATCGAAATGGAAGAGCGAGAACAAATGACAACAGCTGTCAAATAGAATTGTCGAGTTCTTAAATCAATAAACATTATTTTTTAAAAATAGATTTTTCTCTAGAAATTTTTATTTTTGTTGAATTAAATATTGAAATGATGAATGAAAAAAAAATGATTATGTCAAATTCATAAAAAGGAGGCGACACTGGGATGCCGTGCTTTTTTATGTGAATACCTATATGAGAGTAATTATGATTATATTATTGATTTTTCAAGAATTTATGTTATTTTTACTTACTACTGTTGTTTATTGTGTAGTAATATAGTTATTAATAATAATTAATTTGACGGATCGTAATACATTTTTGACCAGTATAAAAATATGTAAAATAACATTTAACCCTTAACTGAACTGTAACAAAATAGGCAAACGAAAACCATACTTTTTAAACCTTTAAGGCAACAGTATTTATAATATAGGATGTTCAAATAATTATTTTTCTCGCATATAGAAATAAATTGTCTGATTGTTTGACACTTAATATCAAAGGAAGCTAGATAAAATCAAGAAAAACTTACGTTTTAAAACTAAATCTTAAATAGCTTCTTAAAAACGATATATTTTAGGTATAGTACCAGTGAAATAAAAAAATGGGTCTCCATTCGAAAAAAAAATATTTAAGATAATTTTTTAATCGCTCAATTCCATGAGAGCTACTGCCATTATTATATGACATTTGAACAATTTAATTTTTGAAATATATAGCCACATGTTTCCTTTTTATGACACAGTGGCTGTGGTAATCACTAAATTTAACTTTTGGGCTATACAAATTTTTTTCACAGACAGTTTTTTTCATCCAAATATTTAAAATGTTTAATTTTTTATCAAAAACGGTTAGTGTTAGGTATAGAGTGTTTCACGTCAATTATATCAAATTTTCAAATGTATTCAGAGAATTTAAGTATGTGATAAAAAATTGGGTCACCCATTTAAAATAAGAAAGTTGCTGTCAACTTCCAGTATTTCCGGAAATGCTGCCATATTGAAAATATTTTTAATCGATAGATCTCTTTGTAGAACAATAACGTGCAAAAATATCCGATTTAGATATAGTAGTTCTCTAGGAACTTCTAATGCACGCTAAGCCTGGGACACCCTGTATATGCTAGCAATTAGCCATAACATAATTAAGTAACCTTTGACGTTAATTGTAAATGCCTTCAGCGACATTGTGATTTTTAGAAAATGTAGTTTAAACAAATTCCAGAGTTTTAAAAATCAACTTTTTAAAAATAGATTTTTCTCTAGAAATTTTTATTTTTGTTGAATTAAATATTGAAATGATGAATGAAAAAAAAATGATTATGTCAAATTCATAAAAAGGAGGCGACACTGGGATGCCGTGCTTTTTTATGTGAATACCTATATGAGAGTAATTATGATTATATTATTGATTTTTCAAGAATTTATGTTATTTTTACTTACTACTGTTGTTTATTGTGTAGTAATATAGTTATTAATAATAATTAATTTGACGGATCGTAATACATTTTTGACCAGTATAAAAATATGTAAAATAACATTTAACCCTTAACTGAACTGTAACAAAATAGGCAAACGAAAACCATACTTCAAGTTAAATCACCACAATTAGACGACATTAAGAATGAAGTCACAAAATCCAAGGAATCAAAAATAGTTCGAGGATTATGCAAAAAGACAATTTTTAATTTGCGCTGAAAAATTTTGGGCGTGGACAACACACATACACAAGGCTGCTAAAATCGTATATAAATTGGAAAAAGGAACACATTTGGTATCACTTGTTCGGGTTTGTACGGAACAGCAACAAGGTTGGACAAAATGAACGCATTCGTCAGTGTAAGTGTGTCCACCTATTCCTACGCTTGAATTTAAACCATTCGGTTCTTTTGTTTCGACTGATTTTTGTTTTTCGCGATACTTATTAACCGGATTTTGTTTAACAACATAAAATCGTGGTCCTTTCGAGCTCAGTGTCATGGTTTTTCGGTGGTTTATATTGTGAAAAGAATTTGCCCCGCCTTCTTCTATTTTTTTTAAATTATTCTATGCGTGTTGCTGCGTCATATTGCTTCAATAGATCATTCAGTTACAGGGTAAATCGTTTAATTTTTTAAACATAGAATTTAATTTCTGTTAATTAAAACTTTATTAGAAGTACTTTGTATTATTTTATAAAACAATGTTACATATTATATACATTATTTACATATTAATTAGCTTAAACAATTTTATTTATCGGACTGGGTGTTTAGAATTTTTTTAATATCTAGTATTTTTAATAATTATTAGATTAATGGTGCTTTTATTTTTTTTGATATTATTTTATTTAATAATTTTATTTAATATTGGACTATTTTTTTAATAACATGTCATTTTTTTTAATAACAATATTGGATTATTTTTTGACATGTCGCGAAGTTAAAAACCAATTTTTTTACCTTTATTAGGTTTTCTATAGTTTTTTTGTAGTATGTCATATACAGGGTCCGGCAATAGTGCGTCGGGCATCTGTAGCTCCTAGAATAAAAAACTTGATGTTCTAGAATTGATTTCAGGAAAAAATTTAACTTCTATAGGGGGCTCAAAAAAGTGAGTCGATTGGAATTTTTTTTAAATGAAACAAACACTCTGTATATTATTGCATTTTTGGCTTCTTTTCAGATTACTTTACATAATCCTAAGATATGAGTAAATATATTTCGATAGTTTCAGAGGTATTAATAAATAAATAAAAATATCTATTTTCCAGCCTTTATTAAAAATATTATTAAAAATACAAGAACTTTCTTGAAATCAAAACTATATTAGGTATTTACTTTAGATGGTCTGTATTTACTTTGCTATAAATAATGGTAATCGTTTCAAAATTCTACGCCAAACTTTCTAAAATATAAAATAATTTATTTTCGTTTTTTTTAAATGGAACTCCTTGTATATTATTTTTCTAATAGATGGAGAATTAAAAAATAAACATTTTTTGCGTTTAGAGTATTTCAAAATTTTTAACGGTTTAGCAGATATTCGCGGTTTTATATTCCATATGGTATAGTACATTTTTATCAAAGCTACCCAATGATTTTTCTCTCGTATTTTACCGTGGAGAGCCATATGAAATAATACTGCAAAACCTCAAAATCTGCAAAACCATTAAAAATTTTGAAATACTTTAAATACAAAAATGCTCATTTTTTAATTCTCTATCTAATAAAAAAATAATATGCAGGGTGTTCCATTTATTTGTTTTTTTTTCATATTATTTTTCATTTTACTTCTTATATTTGTAATATTTTTCTTAATGAAGATTGAAAAATATATATTTTTTATTTATCTGAAACTATCGAATTACATATATTCATATCTTAAGATTATGTAAAATGATCTGGAAGAAAGCCAAAAATGCAATAATGTACAGGGTGTTTCATTTAAAAAAAAATCATTCCGATCCACTCTCACTTTTGAGCCACCCTATAGAAGCTAAAATATTTTCTTGAAATACATCCTACTACATACTTTAGATTTACACTTAAACAAAATTCAAAAGTTTTTTTATTATAGGAGCTACAGATGCCGGACGCACTATTGCCGAACCCTGTATATTCATCGTTAATTTTGTAATAGTAACACAATGATTGATTGCTATTTTATAATGATGAGTATCGTTCATCAATATACAAACAATTCTTTTTTGTCATAAATCGATAATCTTGATTTTTAAAAATTTTATATGCATAGAAATTTATCCCAATTTCTCTCAATTATGTATTTATAAATGTTACAAAAATGTTTTATTGCAATTTGCATATTTTAAAACAATAAGACATTAAAGAAAATTATTTCATATTTTTTGTCAATATTTAATTATTTAATTTCAATAAATAAGGAGATTTCCTGAAATACCAAAGAGATTAATACACTTAAACTTTACAATTCTTCAGCCTTTGTTACCAATATCGTGATTTATATTAATAAACAAAGAAATTTTAAACCCGGTAACCTTGCCACGCCCATTTTTCTCCAGTACGGACTGCGTAACGAATTCAGTTTTTTAGATTATTTTTTATATAGGGAGAGAAAAATAATTGTGTAATTTTTATACTTAATTTTAATAATGTCCTCGATTAGTTTGATGCGTAACATATTATAGTAAAATTATTTTTATTTTTATTATTTTTTCCAGATAATTTTAATAAATTGAAATAAAAAGTCGTTCATAAAAAATATCCTTTCACTTTGTACCTATAATTTAGTTGCTTCAACCACGTGGTAGTAACCTAGTTTTTTATGTTTTTGTATATTGATCGAATTGTTATAAAGCACGTGATATATGTACATATTGTGTTATAATTATTTTTAATGCCAATCAATTCATATTCTTAGTCTTAGAGTAAACAACATAAGATAAATCAAGAAATTTTTAAACATTTTTTTATTATACAGGATGTATCTAAACTAAGATTTAAAAAAAAGTACAGTTTTTCATATATTTTCGTTTCCTAATTATATTAGAAAGGGTGAGGCAATATTACACCACTTTTTTTAGAGCATTTAGGTACATCAAAATGTTTGAAATTTGATGTCCAGTAAAGCTTTTAGATAAAATTATTATTTGAGTACACTGTTATACAACTGTTAGTACCTAAATATTTTACTATATTTTTCATCCCTTTACTAATTTTCAAGTACACTGTTTTTTACATGAAGCAGTTAATGAGAAATATCATTATCATATCTTATGCATGTCATTGTCAATATACAGGGTGAGTCTTAAATATATGCAAATGATTGCAGGGCTGGTAGATCTCGATAGGATAACATATTTTCTCTTTGCCGTTTTTCAAATAAGTCCAAAATAACCGAGTTAGGTTTTACTTTAAAAATTAAAAAAAATGGTAGCTTAAATTTTGAGAACTACTGGATCTTTTAGAAGTTTTCAGCTTTGTAAATTAGTACCTATGTTCTTATAAAAATTTCCCAAAGAATTTCTCAAAAAATTTTCAAAAAATCGCAAAAAAGCTTCATAGAGGTATTTCTAGAGTCGAAATATATTACCTCTAAAAATGTTTGCACTTATGCTGTATATTTTCATCTTGTTTGACTTTCATCTTGTTTTGACTCCTGTTTATTTTCATCTCAAACTGGTCAAGTAATATGGCATAAAATATTATAATTTTGCATGGCGAACATGTGTGTCAACCAAACTTGGATAATAAAAAATATAGCTATTTTTGTTCATCCTAAATAAGAAAATAACTATAATAAAAATAAACTACATATTTTTTTTAAAAAACAACACCTCCTTATTTCTTTAACCTATTTAATTATATTCGTATAAAAAATTGACAAATAATATAAAAAAAAATAAATACAGAACGAAAATACTGCATCCTTAACACGATTTCTAATGAATTTTGCACTTTAATTTTTATTTTTTTCCAGGGTTTAGTTGTCTTGGGCGCCATCGCCCTCGCCAGCGCTGGTCTTGTCCCACTCACCGTCAGTTACGCTGCCCCAATTGCCCTTCCAGCCCTCAAGGGAGTCGAAGGTCAATACATCCAGGACAACACCGAAAGGCTCTACGATGACGGTTCGTACAAGCCCGAACTCCGTGCCATCCCCCTAGCTCCATCCCCATACGGTCTCACCCCAGCCGGATCTGGACTGGAGGGTGCCTACGTTCCAGACATCAGCGAAAAACTCTACGAAGACGGCTCCTACAAACCTGAATTGCGCGCCATTCCCCTGGCCCCATCTCCATACGGCCTGACTCCAGCCGGTTCTGGATTGGAAGGTGCCTACGTTCAAGACATCAGCGAGAAATTGTACGACGACGGTTCTTACAAGCCAGAATTGCGTGCTATTGAATTGGCTCCTTCTCCATACGGTTTGACCCCTGCCGGATCCGGATTGGAGGGTGCTTACGTGCCCGAACTGAAGCACTAGTTTAGTTAATATTGTGTAGGACTTTTTGTAAATAAATTAAACTTAAAATATTCTGATCAACGGATTGCTTATTCTTTTTGAAGATATCATCCTTCCTTATTACTTTTAATATTTTTAAATAATATGTGAATAATCCTGTACCGTATTATTCCTAGACATAAAATTTGACTACAATCAATAATAAAAATAGCTCTATGACTATTAACTTTGAACTTACAGAGAACCTTACAAAACATCCTTAACATTAAGCTAAATCCTATATAATAACAATTAGGTACTTTTAATATACAGGGTGATATTATAATAAGATAAATAAATAAGTAAGAAACTTCGTATAAATGTATGTCCTAAAATGATTAGTTTCGGAAATACAGGGTGTAGAAATTTCATTTTTATTCCGATTTTTTCTAAATAATCTCTGAAGTAACGTCAGAATTTGGATGAAAATTGGTGTCTGGGAGTTTTTTGACAAATATTTAGAATAGAAATAGTAAATACATGTCATTATTGACAAAAAATAAACTTGTTGAGTAGATAGTTATTTCACTGTAATGATACATTTGGGATTATCACTATATACATACATATATACTTTATTTTTTAAATTAATCATAAATTTTTCATTGAAAAAACGATGATGAAACAGTTTCTGTTCAACTTTTGGTACAGTAGTTTTTTGAACAGTAGTTTTATTCAGGTACGGACTAAAAGTTATTACTCTCCAAACCGGTTAAAATATGTATATATATATATATATATATATATATATATATATATATATATATATATATATATATATATATATATATATATATATATATATATATATATATATATATATATATATATATATATATATATATATATATGTGTAAGTGGTGCCCTCTACAAGTTGGAGTCATATTGACATCAAAATCAAATTTCTTATGTCAAAAAACTCCCAAACACCAATTTTCATCCAAATATTGAAGTTACATCAGAAATTATTTGGAAAAAATCGAAATAAAAATGAAACTTCCACACCCTGTATCTCCAAAGCTAAACATTTAAGAAAATAAATTTATACGATTTTTTTTACTTATCTTTATCTGCAGAATATCCTGCTGAAGTTTCCGGAATACAGTTCAGACCATCCTGTATAATTTCTATAATTAAACTATAATTTAAAAACAAAAATCTTACAGTACAGAGATAATGTATCCGAAAAAAATGAGTTTGTTAAGATAGCTACAATTGTTCAAACGCAGTGACAATTTTACAGAAAAATTTACATCAAAACGTGCGTTTTCGTACTACTAAATGAATACCATTTTTTATCCGTTTAAAACATAAATGATTTAACTACGAGAATAAAAAATGAGTCGAATCATTCAACAAAGACTGTAAAAATCTATTTTTTAACCAAAAAAACCTCTAAAATTAAAGAAAAAAATACTGTATCAAATTTTTAGTAATATATAAAATATATAATATTATTAAATATATTATAAATAATAAATTCTAAAAAATGCCAAAATTATATTAAGAAATATTATAAAACACAATAAAAATCATTTTTATAAAAGATAAAAACATATTAAAAACATCACAATAAAAGAAATAGTTCTAAAACAGATGTCAGTATTTTTAATCTGTCATTATCTAAAACAATAATCTTAATTTGAATATTGAACAGGATATTGCCTTAAGAGAAACATAATTCGTTATGATAATAGGATCTAAATTTATCCTTGCCACCTATTAATCCACAAACGTTTGGCAATATGTTAATGTCTTTAATAATTGTTTGTCTTATTTAGTAAAGTATTAAAAGAGATAACTGTTCTCAATAGACACTTAAAAAGTTGACATGTCAAACATATTTATGCCTTTTATGTTCTGCACTGACATAATATGTTGAAAATCCTTTTTTCTGCATAGTCATAATTCATAATTTTAATATGGATTGAACATATCTACTAGAAGAACTATATAGTATAAAGAGGTGCTATGGTGCAAATTTTATTACATAAAAAGGAACTGCATAATCAGGATATTCTTGTTTTTATGATTTATGTAAAATTCTAGGCGTTGTCTCTGTTTTGCTCTGATTCACAACACGATTTTTATATAGGGTGCGTTGACGATTTAGTTGGATTCTTACTGCAGTGGCGTATAATTATACATTTTCTTTAAATCAGTAGATTAAAAATATTGTAATAATAAATACCGATGTGAAAAAACTGTGTGAAATTCATATTAACCTAAAATAATTTGTAGGCTAACAAATAAAATTTAATTTTAGGTAAATATATTCAGATGCTCTCTCTGATTTTTTTGGTCTAGTTTTTTTTAAATTCTATATTTTTATTTTATTTTTAGTCCTATTTCCTTGATTTTTTTAGCAAACACTGTAAATAAATATTTCAACTTTAATTCGTAAACTCAGTTTATTATAAACTTTAGTATTTGGCTTATTATACAGAAAACATTATTTTTCGGCCAAAACCATATTTCCTGAGCATTTTCTTTTTTGACTCATGTCAAGACATGCCTTGGTTAATTTTTAAGAAAAAAAAGAACTTGCCACCAAAAATTTTCAATTTTTTCTTCAACAATCATTACTTTATGATCTTATTAGCCGACCATACCAATAGGTATGGTAGGCTATTAAGATCGGCAAAAAAAAGTTTTTTTAATTTAACTCAAAATGAGTTATTTGGGTCAGAAATGGCCTAAATACAAAATATTTTCATGATGTCTGTCTGTTTGTCTGTCCGTCTGTCCGTCTATCCATCTGTAACACGATAACTCAAAAACCGCTAAACCGATTTTAACCAAATTTGGCACAAAAATACTGTGGCACCCGAGAATCTGGCAATTAGTTTTTGGTGAGAGTGGGGGTTGGTCCCCCCTTTACGACAAGCAAAACAATTTTCTTTTTACTTTTTATTTTTTTTCTCTACTTTCGATTTTTCGAAATTAGAAAAAATACACAGCTAAAGGCAAGAAAATATTATTTATTAATATACACTAAAGCTGTAAAATTTTTATTTATTTCATATTAATATTATCTAGAATAATATTTATTGGTCCTTAT
Source organism: Sitophilus oryzae (assembly GCF_002938485.1). Lineage (NCBI taxonomy): Eukaryota > Metazoa > Arthropoda > Insecta > Coleoptera > Curculionidae > Sitophilus > Sitophilus oryzae. The sequence goes on along the minus strand of NW_022147484.1, from coordinate 1,113,104 downwards.
GGGATGCAAACCTCGGAATTCATTTACTGTGAACGAATTTTTATAAAACTTTTTGCATTGTATTGTTAATAAGATATATTACAAAGTTTACCCATTTAAATTCGTTGCTTTCACTTTAGTATTTAAATAAACACACATTCATATGCATATACAAATGCACAAATACAAGATCGCTCCGTGTTCCATATCAGGATTCCTATTCACTCCAAACCTTTTACAAAATATGTGTTTAATGGTAGTTCATATTTCAAAAATATTTTTATAGATATACAGGGTGAGTCAAATATATTTTACACTTAAGTTTTAGTTTTTTAAATAAAATGCTTTAAATTTGTTTAGTTCAGCGAATTTGCTATAAAATTCCGGTTCCAAAAATACCTTAATACCATAGAGTATACTGAGTAGTTTTTGAATTATGACCACGTCCATGAGGACGTCAATCTAGACGTCCAGGAAACTTTGTTCGAGAACTTCTAATGAAGACGATCGACTTATTGTAAATTTTGTTGTAAAAAAACGGCGCCGTTTGCCAGATTTTCAAATTTATAATGAATTGCACCTCAGGAACGTACATATTCACTAACGGACTATAAGAAGACTAAATGAAGCAAATCTTATGTCAAGAAGGCCTGTTTCGGGACCAGAACTTACTAGATCTGTTGACTAGGACCAAAATCAAAGGCCTGGTCTTAATGTAAAAATTACGAAAAAATGTTAGTGTCTTCTTCAAAAGTGAATATTTCCAACAAAAATAAAGCTAATGAGATAAACCAAAAAGCAAACTATCGAGAAAGGATGTATCTAGATGATAAAATGATTTTTAAATTTCTTGCTGTTTTAACATATTCCACCATAGGGTGTTTCAAACTTTCACCAAAATATCAACAATTTGTTTTCCCTCGTAATTAACAGATGGGGACTTTCACGTTTAATTTAGAAAGAGATACTAAAAAGTCAAATAAACTGGCTACATACTACTTTAAAAATCACCAAATTCGCCCACTAGAACAAAATATATTAAATTTTAAAATACATCAAAGTAGGTGCCCATTTTTGGTGCCGGTGAAGATATTTCAAAAATTATACATTTTAGTCATATACCTACTTTTTTAATAAAACTCGTCTTTATTTTTTTACTAGAATCCGAAAATCAATTAATATATAGGGTGTTACATTATAAGAAACACAACTTTGATGTGTAACTTTTTTTGGGGACACCCTGTAGAACTTTATATAATTTTAGAAAATGCTTTAATTTGACTTATATAAGCTCACAAAATTTCACTTCAATGCAAACTTTTGTTCTCTTTGCAAAAACCGCGTCGTATATGACGCACCACTCTGTATAATTCGATTTCAATCAAAATTTCAGTAATTAGAATATGAGCAGAATAAGTATAGCTTATGCATTAGATTCATTTATTTCAATAAATTTACTTAGAAAAAGAAAATAAAAAAATCCAAAAATTAAGAAGGAAATAACTAAGAATTTACTAAAATTACTAAAATAATAAATTAAAAGCAACGAAAAAAGAAATGAATATTTTATTTATAAAACGCAATTCAGTTGAATTCCGAGATAAAAGTCTCTGGGCACTCCACTAATTCAAAAAGAACAGCATTTCAAGCCCTTTACTATAACACTTTGTTTTAAACATAAGGTAAACTGAAATAAATACGATGCATGCAAATGATTGTAGTTTAGTTAAATCGACGAACTGAGTTGAAAATACAGAGATACACAAAGAGTATGCGATGTATATGCTCAACAAACTGTTTAATTATCATTATTTACAGAATTGTGTGCCAAATTAGAATGTGCATTGTGAAACAAAACAAAAAAATAAAGCAAATTCAGCTTTAAAATTCCGCGTTGACGCAATTTGTGAAAACCGCTAATGATGACAATCGATTATGAACAATACTAACAAAGCCGTTTAAATACAATGAATGATGGGGTAAATGTATTAAAACTTTTACGTGTCTAGGTATTTCTATATTTTTGTGTGATGATTAAATAGTTTTCGAAGAGTTTCTGAGTTTTTTTTTATGTAAACAAGGGAATCGTTCGCGTAACATGTATAACATGTTACGCAAATTTGTGTATCAAGTATGTGTAACATGGTTCTTATATAATAAACATTATTAATTTAAAAATTAAAATCAGGTCGACGTAATATGAGAGTTCAAGGCGAAGTTCGTCGCTGGTATCGGCGCGCGGCGGTGGAAATATACTGTAAAATGTTTGATATAAACAAGTATGCTGAAGACAGCGCGGCCAGTTAGTTGATGAGTTGATCAGGTAGGCAGTTAACGAGTTGATAGTTGATTGCGTAGAGCCAAGTCCAGAGTCACGAGATGTTAAGTACTTCAGCATACACTTGCCATTTCCCTAGTTTGCTTAATAAACAAACTTCCTTTTATTACGAGGGTTGTCTTTTATATTTTGCTTATAGAAACATAGTAGGCGTCTGTCAACATATCAAATGTCAAAATTAACTGTTATCTTTAGTTAACTTAATGCCAAAGTTTTAGACCGCTTCATTTGAAGCTGCACCTAAACAGAATTTTTGAAGTAGATGAGTCAGTCGAAAAATGGAATTTAAGCTACACGCACAGTGGTGCGATCACGGCCGCGATCACAATCACGATCAGGGTAACATAACATGAGCGATCATTCTAGCACACACCGCCAACGCGATTACGTTCACTGCCGTACCTATGTTGGTTGTGCTAATTTGTTCATTACTCGTGGCAAGAGCTTTATGGTTGTAATATGGCAACCTCGGCCCACTCGTCGACAGACGATGCCACGGGACGAGTCGGTAGAAAATCTGTAACATAATTAAAGGGCTAAGTTCATGGTAGATGTCAACAGGTTTAAAAGAAGTGGATAGTTTAACTTTTATGATTATGACTATGATTGTGATTACTATGTATATGTTGTATAAAACAGGCATAACATGCGCAAAGACCTAATTATCACTTAAAAAATGTATCATTTCTAACTTTCAAGAAATCTTGAATTTCTTGCAAGAGTCTTGGTCTTGCAAGACTTTTTCAAGACTCTTGTGCAACACTAGTCAAGTGCGAGTCGGACACGCGCACGAAGGGTTCCGTATCATTCATAATCTATACAACATTAGACACTATGTTATTATAAATATTTTTTTCCGATTTAGCTGAAATTTTGAATGCGCATATAAGTAATTAAAAAAAAATGAAGAAACACATTACTAAAAATTGTATTAATCAATAATAAATATGTAAAAATTGAAAAAAAGTCGTCTTGACTAGGATTCGAACCTGCCTTACTACTGCTCCAACGTCATAGCAGCGTAAAGTCTTAACGCTTTAACCACACGGCCACCGAGGACTTGAAAGATTCTATGTAAAATTCTTACATAAAAGATAATGTTTAGTGACGGTACTTTTTTATTTATAAACATTTATTTAATTCTGTTTTTAGTATTTGTTCTTATAACGGCAACATAGATACATTATCTGTAAACATTTCAACTGTCTAGCTATAACGGTTCATAAGATAGACCTTTGTGACAGACTGACGGACAGACAGCGAAGTCTTAGTGATAGGGTTCCAGTTTTTACCCTTTGGATACGGAACCCTAAAAAGATAGGGTTTTCAATTCCAAACCAAACCAAACCAAACCTTTCTGTTTAAAGTACTTATCTATTTCTAAACATATTTTTAAACGAATAAGGAACAATTAAAACTTTATGTTAAAGATATTTTCATCGAATTTCCAATATCAAAGTTGGTTAAACTTTATTTTAAATAGCTTTTGCTTCTTGATAGACATTTTAAGAACAAAGCTTTACCAAAGCTTTCAGTGGTTTGAAAATCGATGAAAACAATCTCTTAATCGCTTTGATAAAAAGAGGTATTAAAGGAATCGTTTTAATTGCTGTTCAGAATGATTACCATTATTTAATATCACCATTAATCTTATACATGCATGAATACGGATATGAGTTTTATATCCTCTCAATAAATAAATTAATCAGGCAATACAACTGGTTGACATTTTTATCATGCGGCTAGTACGGTACAATTGTTCTTGTTTTAATGTTGTTTTCTTTATCTGATATACTGGAAATTGATACACTTTAAGTTAAATGTCAAGGATTTTTCGACTTATTTTTTATGAATACGTTTGGTTTTAGATAGTTATCATAAAGAAGAGCACTATAAAAATAAAAGAAATAATTAAAATTGGAATACTAACGTAACATAGACGAAAATAAAAGAGAAATTATAAATTTATGTTCATTGATATTTCAGTGACAGTGACAATGAAAGATGGTAGATTGCATCTTATAAATAGCTACTTTTCATGATTTATCAAATTCTGATTGATTGCTGGATCATTTTGTTTATATTATTATATTATACAGAGTGCCACAAATTCGGGGTATGAGCATTGGTATCTCGGTAACCGTAATAGATACGAACATGGTTAAATTCAGGCAAATTTGCGCTTTGTGATGTTCACCAAGATGCCATCAAAAACATTTTCTTCTGAGTTTTTTTTGCAAAAAAATGGATTTTTGAAAATCAATTTTACTTTTTCCTGTTGTTACTTTTTAGAAAATCAAAAAACTAATTGCACATTCTCATAGCCACTTTATTAGGGCTATCTGATAGTATTTTTAGGCTCTCAAATTAGCCGATGATTTGTGAAATACAGAGGCCGATTTAATTTTTTTAAATGCGGACCTGCATTTTTTATTTATAGGTTTTGAAAGAATTTGGTCTACAAAGGAACTATAAGTTTAGGGGTTGTAATATAGTCATGTAGTATTATGTATTGAGAGTTTAGCGGATGACTGTTCTTATGACTAACTTCTAATGCAACAATATAACACTAATTCACCACTAATACATCAAAACACTTAATTTTTATGTTATATATATTTTTATTTTTGTTGCATCGTTTCCATTTTTTAATTATTTTTTAATAATTTTAATATTTTGTACTTATATTTTTTAACTCCTGTCTCTCTTTTGTCTATAGTTTAAAAAGTGTAGTTTAATATTTCATTTGTTTGTAGAATGAAGAATGAAGTGGAAGGGGGGTAATCACAGCGACCTTAAAGATCTATTATGTGCCCCTTTCTTGAGTTATAACTCATCATACAGTAGTCTCAGGCTTTGACAAAATCCAGTATCTGAGACGGTTTTACAAAGGGTAGTTCTACATCTCCAATATCAGTTGCTGTACCAAAGTTTATGGCACGAATGGTTGTCGTCTCGGTAGACTCAGTGATGAGGTGTTCTGGTGTTTTCACATTTTCCCCACAGAATCTGCATTCGCTCTTGTTTTACAGCTTCAATCTACTGAGGTGTTCATTGAGGAGACAGTGTCCTAATAAAAAACCCGTGACAATCCAAAGATGGTTCTTACTTAAATCAAGAAAAATCATTGATTTTTCTTGGTCGTAAATCCTTAGAAACTTCTTTGAGTCCTAGACCGTTGCAGGATTTCCATTCCAGGTTACGGATGGAGTCTTCCAAGTTCTTGAGTTCTGCTTTTAGTTAGCTTCAATTTGGAAAGTTGAACGGTTCTGGTCCAGTTAGAGGGGTGGCTGCAACGACGTCCCGTAATCCTGCTGTTAAAACATAACAGCTGGTTTTGATATATAAAAACAAGTAAGGATTACGGGGCGTCGTTGCAGCCACTCTTAGTGGAGTATTCATTCCTTTTCTAGCTGGATCATTTTCTTTCTCGTTACCTGCTATCCCTTGGTGAGGTGGCATCCAGAGTAGGAGGGCTTGTTTTCTTTACCTAATTTGTTAAGCTTCTCATCAAATAAGATGGATAATTCTTATTTCCAAAATAATAATTCTATATTTCCTATCTAAGATAAGTTTTATGAATCTTTCGATAGAGTAGATTTATGCATGTAGGATGCTAGGGTAGGTGCCCATTGGTTCGCTGTATTTAGTTCTCGGTCCAAAATACTCCGATTATTTGTTCGTATATAGACTGAAATTATTGTATTGTTAATTTTTCTATTCTTAGTTTTTGCTTTATCATAAATTGTGTTTTTTGTAGCAACGCACATTTTGTATTTTTTGTACTTGTATATACAACTATATTTTATAATTTTAGAATAATCTTTAGCACCAAAAGTTATTTAATTTTATTTAATATCTGTCATCGAAATAAAAGTATCTAACCATTTTTCCACCATATACAAAAAATAATTTAAAATTAAAATACCGTGCTGTTGGAAACTTATTTTTTCATAGAACTTTCAGATATTATATAGCATTTATAATGAATATACCATATACCATAAAATAATCCGAGTAAACCATGCAAAAACAAGTTTTTATAATGGTAAATGATATTTAATAAATCCTTTTTTATATTACTCTTTCTATACATAATTTAAATTATACCGGATATGTTAGAATCAGTTACTATAATAACTTGATTTATGGAAATATACTTTTTATGATATTGTCAAGATATTTCAGTGTTAGTTACGATATTGTTATTTATTTTAGAATTATTTTCATTTCTTTTTCAAGTATTTTTTGGACAAAATAAAAATGACAAATATTGATAAAAAAGTTTACACACCCTATAGAAATTCCAAACCACAGCTTAAAGATTTATGATTGTATTACCTGTCGGCGATGATTCAGATGATGCCACTACTACTCGTATTATACTCGTAAAAAGTGAATAAACATCATTCATTCATAAAATATAACATAGCAGGTATTAATTTACCTTGTTTGATTTTCATCCAGTAGTATTATGATTGTAATTTATAATATGTATATTAACTATTTATATGAACAACATTTAAAAAAGGTATTGGGCGGTTACATAAATAATTCTTCAGCCCTGGGCTGGGGATATGATAACTGTTATCATATCCCTATATCCTATATCCTTGGAAATTACAATAAGTCACCTGCTAAATTTTCAGACATAAACGTATGTATATTTTCAAAACATATTTTCTACTGAACGATAGGCGTGATTAAAAACTATTTTTTTTTGTAAATTATTAAATAAACGACAAATGTGTGTGTTGGTTCAAATTATAATCGATTTTAATTCCAAAGGCAACTGTGACGACGTTTTTTTTTTGATCAGGGTTTAGGGTATATAATAAATGATATTTTTTATATTAAGTTTTTAAATATTTTATACAATATATTAATTATAATCGATTTTAATTCCAAAGGCAACTGTGACGACGTTTTTTTTTCGATCAGGATTCAAAGTATATAATAAATTGTATTTTTTATATTAAGTTTTTAAATATTTTATACAATAGATTATCTGGAATAATATATCTAATCTAAATCTTATCTAAATATGTAAATTATTAATGTAAATATATCTTAATTGTAAATCTGTGTTAAAAATCCGATTGTTGTTACCGTTCTTTGTACTCGGCGAAAATATTTCAGATGTCTTCTAAGATCATACATATGCAATAACAAAATTGTTAATATATTACACAATGTAGGCGCAGGAATTATTCAATTTGATTAAACTCTATAATATACCGGGTGGTCCAAAATGTATTCGGGAAACTTTCATACATATTTTTTTACTGGTTTGAAGAGTAACTTTTTGTTTGTACCTCTATCGTGGTGAATAAAATTGAATATAATTCTAGTCAGGTGTTTTTTTTGTCGTATAAACACTTTTTTATTATTGAGATTTTGAGAAAACTCTATTCATAAAAATTGTTGCTTGTTCTAAAATGGTTAATTCCGTTTATACATTTCCAAATTTCCATACCGTTTTAGAGAAAATAAAAAAAAAATATTAAAATTATCAGAAGTGCTTAAAATTAAAACGCGTTTCTATGATAATATAATTAATTTTAATTCTTTGATTGGACAATGTTGTTGATAGAATTTTAATTAGTCAATTTTTTTCCTGTTTTAAAATATTAAAGATGCAGAAAATTTATTTAGTTTAAAATGCTACGGAAAGGGTGCTAAAAAAAAGGGTGCATTGGAAAATATTTCGTTAATCAAAATTTTTATTATCTATCAAAGAATGAAATCGAAATTATGTTACCAAAGAAACGCCTTTTGATTTTTAAGACTTCTACTAAATTTTCATGTTTTTTTTTTAATTTTCTCTAAAACAGTATGGAAACTTGGAAATATAAACGAAATTAACCATTTTAGAACAAGCAACACTTTTATGAAGAGTGAATTTTTCTCAAAATCTCAATAATAAAAAAGTTTTTCCTCTTGTAAGGGCAATCCGGGAACATACTGTAGATTATAAATGATGACTATTGTAAGTGCGAGTATCGAGATCTACCACCCCTTAAAATACTTGCACTTATTTCTGGGACAACTTGTATTTTAAATCTTAGTTTGTGTAATGTAAGTTGTAAAGAACCCCGTTTAATTATATATTCTCTCTTTTTATAAGTTATAAATCATAAAAAATAAGAATACCATACCAATTAAGTGATATTAGCCAAGAAAGATAAGAATTGGCTATAACTCAGTAATTTTTCAAAAAAAAACATATTATAGCTTATATCGCTGAAAAGCTTAAAAAATGGCGCTTTTTATGAAGGCATGGCCAACTATGGTATCCATTTAAAAAAAAACATGTGTTTGTGTCAAAAATGACAGGCTTTAGAAAAAATCGGAGGACACAAACTCATTAGGGATGTGATTATCTACAACTTTTATCTGAAAACTTTTGGTCTAAAATAGAAAATCTGAAAGGCGCATATTTATGATCCCACAAAACTGCAATTCTTTCCCTATTTAACCGACTCCCTATCTCCAGTAGTTTCCGAGATACTCATAGAGAACATCGTAGGTAACTCACCCTGTATAAGACTAATTGTGAGTATTTTATATCAATCAAAGAATATTGCACACTTGTTTTTGGACCTAGCGTTTCGTATAAAAGATCAAATACTTTTAATTTTTCGTGAATTCATATTATTTTTACTTACTACTGTTGTTTATTGTGTAGTAATATCCTGAGTAATATAGATAATAATATAATTGATTTCATGTATGTAATTACGGTATTACGGATCGTAATACGTTTTTGACCAGTACAGAAATATGTAAAAGAACATTTAACCCTTAAATGAACTGTAGCAAAATAGGCAAACGAAAGCAATAGGTACTTCAAGTTAAATCACCACAATTAGACGACATTAAGAATGAAGTCACACAATCGAAAGAATCAAAAATAGTTCGAGGATTATGCAAAAAAGACAATTTTTAATTTGCGCTGAAAAATTTTGGGCGTGGACAATACACATACACAAGGCTGCTAAAATCGTATATAAATTGGAAAAAGGAACACATTTGGTATCACTTGTTCGGGTTTGTACGGAACAGCAACAAGGTTGGACAAAATGAACGCATTCGTCAGTGTAAGTGTGTCCACCTATTCTTACGCTTGAATTTAAACCATTCGGTTCTTTTGTTTTGTCCGATTTTTGTTTTTCGCGATACTTACTAACCGGATTTTGTTTAACAACATAAAAATCGTGGTCCTTTCCAGCTCAGTGTCACGGTTTTTCGGTGGTTTATATTGTGAAAAGTATATTAACGTTTTTTGTTGCACTTTCATTTAAAAAATATCGTGATTTATTATAACAGTAGTAGACTGAATAATTTATACAGGAAGAATTTGCCCCGCCTTCTTCTATTTTTTTAATTATTCTATGCATGTTGCTGCGTCATATTGCTTCAATAGATCAATCAGTTACAGGGTGAATCGTTTAATTTTTTAACCATAGCATTTAATTTCTGTTAATTAAAACTTTATTAAAAGTATTTTGTATGATTTTATAAAATAATGTTACATATTATACAATGTTTATTTGTTGGACTGCAATTTTATTTGTTGGACTGCGTGTTTAGAATTTTTTTAATATTTAGTATTTTTAATAATTAGATTAATGGTGCTTTTATTTCTTTTGATATTAATTTTTTTAAATAATTTTATTTAATATTGAACTATTTTTTTAATAATGTGACATGGTTAATTTTGATGTCTTAATGATGATTATCTTGGTCAACAATTTTATTAAGTAAAAAATGTGAGCTGAGAAGTTAAAAAAAAAATTTTAGTATTTTTAATAATTAATTAGATTAATGGTGCTTTTATTTCTTTTGATATTCATTTTTTTAAATAATTTTATTTAATATTGGACTATTTTTTTAATAATGTGACATGATTAATTTTGATGTCTTAATGATGATTATCTTGGTCATCAATTTTATTAAGTAAAAAATGTGAGCTGAGAAGTTAAAAACCAATTTTTTTTTATCTTTATTAGTTTCTCTAGAGCTTTTTGTAGCATGTCGTATACAGGGTCCGGCCATAGTGCGTCGGGCATCTGTAGCTCCTAGAATAAAAAAACCTGAGAATTTTGTTTAAGTGCAAATCTAAAGTATGTTCTAGAATGGATTTCAGGAAAAATTTTACCTTCTATAGGGTGGCTCAAAAAAGTGTGAGTCGATTGGGATTTTTTTAAAATGAAACACTCTGTATATTATTGCATTTTTGGCTTCTTTTCAGATCACTTTACATAATCCTAAGATATATATATAAATATAATATAATAATATATATATTTCGATAGTTTCAGATGTATTAATAAATAAATAAAAAATATCTATTTTTCAGCCTTTATTAAAAATATTATTAAAAATACAAGATCTGTCTTGAAATCAAAATTATATTAGGTATTTACTTTAGATGGTCTGTATTTACTTTGCTATAAATATGGTAATCGTAAATCATTCAGGATGTTCAAAATTCTACGCCAAATTTTCTAAAATATAAAATAATTTATCTTCGCTTTTTTTTAAATGGAACACCCTGTATATTATTTTTCTAAAAGATGGAGAATTAAAAAATAAACATTGTTTGTGTTTAGAGTATTTCAAAATTTTTAACGGTTTTGCAGATATTCGCGGTTTTATATTATTTCATATGGCATAGTAAATTTTTATCAAAGCTCTACCCAATTATTTTTCTCTCGTATTTTACCGTGGAGAGCCATATGAAATAATAGATACTGGCAAAACCATTAAAAATTTTGAAATACTTTAAAAACAAAAAATGTTCATTTTTTAATTTTCTATCTAATAAAAAAATAATATGCAGGGTGTTCCATTTTTTTTTATATTATTTTTCATTTTACTTCTTGTATTTGTAATATTTTTGTTAATGAAGGTTGAAAAATATATATTTTTTATTTATCTGAAACTATCGAATTACATATATTCATATCTTAAGATTATGTAAAATGATCTGAAACAATTCTTTTTTGTCCTAAATCGATAATCTTGATTTTTTAAAATTTTATATGCATAGAAATTTATCCCAATTTCTCTCAATTATGTATTTATAAATGTTACAAAAATGTTTTATTGCAATTTGCATATTTTAAAACAATAAGACATTAAAGAAAATTATTTCATATTTTTTGTCAATATTCAATTATTTATACAATATATTATTTAATTTCAATAAATAAGGAGATTTCCTGAAATACCAAAGAGATAATATACTTAAACTTTACAATTCTTCAGCCTTTGTTACCAGTATCGTGATTTATATTAATAAACAAAGAAATTTTAAACCCGGTAACCTTGCCACGCCCATTTTGCTCTAGTACAGACTGCGTAACGAATTCAGTTTTTTAAATTATTTTTTATATAGGGAGAGAAAAAAAAATATATTTTTTTTACTAAATTTTAATAATATCCTCGATTAGTTTGATTTCGATTTCGTTTCCTAATTATATTATAAAGGCAGAGGCAATATTACATCACTTTTTTTAAACCATTTAGGTACATCAAAATGTTTGAAATTTGATGTCTAGTAAAGTTTTTAGAAGAAATTAATATTTGGGTACAATGTTATACAGGCCGTTCAAACAGTTGCTATACCTAAATATTCTACTATATTTTCTATCCCTTTACTAATTTTCAAGTACACTATTTTTTGCATGAAGCAATTAATGAGAAATATCATTATTAGTACCTATCTTATGCATGTCATTGTCAATATACAGGGTGCGTCTTAAATAAATGCAAATTATTGCAGGGCTGGTAGATCTCGATAGGATAACATATTTTCTCTTTGCCGTTTTTCAAATAAGTCAAAAATAATTGAGTTAGGTTTTACTTCAAAAATTAAAAAAAATGGTAGCTTAAATGTTGAAAACTACTGGATCTTTTCTGAGTTTTCAGCTTTGTAAATTAGTACCTATGTTCTTATAAAAATTTCCCAAATAATTTCTCAAAAAATTTTCAAAAAATCGCAAAAAAGCTTCATAGAGGTATTTCTAGAGTCGAAATATACTACCTCTAAAAATGTTTGCATTTATGCTGTATATTTTCATCTTGTTTGACTTTCATCTTGTTTTGACTCCTGTATATTTTCATCTCAAATTGGTCAAATAATATGGCATAAAATATTATAATTTTGCATGGCGAACATGTGTGTCAACCAAACTGAGATAATAAAAATATAGCTATTTTTGTTCATCCTAAATAAGAAAATAACTATAATAAAAATAAACTACATAATTTTTTTTAAAAAACAACACCTCCTTATTTCTTTAACCTATTTAATTATATTCGTATAAAAAATAGACAAATAATATAAAAAAAATAAATACAGAAGAACGAAAATACTGCATCCTTAACACGATTTCTAATGAATTTTGCACTTTAATTTTTATTTTTTTCCAGGGTTTAGTTGTCTTGGGCGCCATCGCCGTCGCCAGCGCTGGTCTTGTCCCACTCACCGTCAGTTACGCTGCCCCAATTGCCCTTCCAGCCCTCAAGGGAGTCGAAGGTCAATACATCCAGGACAACACCGAAAGGCTCTACGATGACGGTTCGTACAAGCCCGAACTCCGTGCCATCCCCCTAGCTCCATCCCCATACGGTCTCACCCCAGCCGGATCTGGACTGGAGGGTGCCTACGTTCCAGACATCAGCGAAAAACTCTACGAAGACGGCTCCTACAAACCTGAATTGCGCGCCATTCCCCTGGCCCCATCTCCATACGGCCTGACTCCAGCCGGTTCTGGATTGGAAGGTGCCTACGTTCAAGACATCAGCGAGAAATTGTACGACGACGGTTCTTACAAGCCAGAATTGCGTGCTATTGAATTGGCTCCTTCTCCATACGGTTTGACCCCTGCCGGATCCGGATTGGAGGGTGCTTACGTGCCCGAACTGAAGCACTAGTTTAGTTAATATTGTGTAGGACTTTTTGTAAATAAATTAAACTTAAAATATTCTGATCAACGGATTGCTTATTCTTTATTGAATATATCATCCTTCCTTATTACTTTTAATATTTTTAAATAATATGTGAATAATCCTGTACCGTATTATTCCTAGACATAAAATTTGACTACAATCAATAATAAAAATAGCTCTATGACTATTAACTTTGAACTTACAGAGAACCTTACAAAACATCCTTAACATTAAGCTAAATCCTATATAATAACAATTAGGTACTTTTAATATACAGGGTGATATTCTAATAAGATAAATAAATAAGTAAGAAACTTCGTATAAATGTATGTCCTAAAATGATTAGTTTCGGAAATACAGGGTGTAGAAATTTCATTTTTATTCCGATTTTTTCTAAATAATCTCTGAAGTAACGTCAGAATTTGGATGAAAATTGGTGTCTGGGAGTTTTTGACAAATATTTAGAATAGAAATAGTAAATACATGTCATTATTGACAAAAATAAACGTGTTGAGTAGATAGTTATTTCACTGTAATGATACATTTGGGATTATCACTATATACATACATATATACTTTATTTTTTAAATTAATCATAAATTTTTCATTGAAAAAACGATGATGAAACAGTTTCTGTTCAACTTTTGGTACAGTAGTTTTTTGAACAGTAGTTTTATTCAGGTACGGACTAAAAGTTATTACTCTCCAAACCGGTTAAAATATGTATATATATATATATATATATATATATATATATATATATATATATATATATATATATATATATATATATGTGGTGCCCTCTACAAGTTGGAGTCATATTGACATCAAAATCAAATTTCTTATGTCAAAAAACTCCCAAACACCAATTTTCATCCAAATATTGAAGTTACATCAGAAATTATTTGGAAAAAATCGAAATAAAAATGAAACTTCCACACCCTGTATCTCCAAAGCTAAACATTTAAGAAAATAAATTTATACGATTTTTTTTACTTATCTTTATCTGCAGAATATCCTGCTGAAGTTTCCGGAATACAGTTCAGACCATCCTGTATAATTTCTATAATTAAACTATAATTTAAAAACAAAAATCTTACAGTACAGAAGATAATGTATCCGAAAAAATGAGTTTGTTAAGATAGCTACAATTGTTCAAACGCAGTGACAATTTTACAGAAAAATTTACATCAAAACGTGCGTTTTCGTACTACTAAATGAATACCATTTTTTATCCGTTTAAAACATAAATGATTTAACTACGAGAATAAAAAATGAGTCGAATCATTCAACAAAGACTGTAAAAATCTATTTTTTTTACCAAAAAAACCTCTAAAATTAAAGAAATAAATACTGTATCAAATTTTTAGTAATATATAAAATATATGATATTAAATATATTATAAATAATAAATTCTAAAAAATGCCAAAATTATATTAAGAAATATAAAATACAATCAAAATCATTTTTATAAAAGATAAAAACATATTAAAAACATCACAATAAAAGAAATAGTTCTAAAACAGATGTCAGTATTTTTAATCTGTCATTATCTAAAACAATAATCTTAATTTAAATATTGAACAGGATATTGCCTTAAAAGAAACATAATTCGTTATGATAATAGGATCTAAATTTATCCTTGCCACCTATTAATCCACAAGCGTTTGGCAATATGTTAATGTCTTTAATAATTGTTTGTCTTATTTAGTAAAGTATTAAAAGAGATAAATGTTCTCAATAGATACTTAAAAAGTTGGCATGTCAAATATATTTCTGCCTTATATGTTCTGCACTGACATAATATGTTGAAAATCCTTTTTTCTGCATAGTCATAATTTTAATACGGATTGAACATGTCTACTCGAAGAACTGTAGTATTAAGAGGTGCTATGGTGCAAATTTTATTACATAAAAAGGAACTGCATAATCAGGATATTCTTGTTTTTATGATTTATGTAAAATTCTAGGCGTTGTCTCTGTTTTGCTCTGATACACAACACGATTTTTATATAGGGTGCGTTGACGATTTAGTTGGATTCTTACTGCAGTGGCGTATAATTATATATTTTCTTTAAATCAGTAGAATAAAAATATTGTAATAATAAATACCGATGTGAAAAAGCTGTGTGAAATTCATATTAACCTAAAATAGGTTAATATGATTTTTATATATATATATATATATTTAGTAGGCTAACAAATAAAATTTAATTTTAGGTAAATACACTCAGATGCTCTCTCTGATTTTTTTGGTCTCGTTTTTTTTAAATCCTATATTATTATTTTTTTTTAGTCATATTTTCTTGATTTTTTAGCAAACACTGTAAATAAATATTTCAACTTTAATTCGTAAACTCAGTTTATTATAAACTTTAGTATTTGACTTATTATAAGGGTAAATCGAAGACTTGTTTTTTACCTTACCTTTAAAACACCCTGTGCAATAATTTATTGACCAAATTTTCCGAAAACATTATTTTTCGGCCAGAACCATATTTCCTGAGCATTTTCTTTTTTGACTTATGTCAAGACATGCCTTGATTAATTTTTATGAAATAAAAGAACTTGCCACCAAAAATTTTAAATTTTTTCTTCAACAATCATTACTTTATGATCTTATTAGCCGACCATACCAATAGATATGGTAGGCTATTAAAATCGGCAAAAAAAAGTTTTTTTAATTTCACTCAAAATGAGTTATTTGGGTCAGAAATGGCCTAAATACAAAATATTTTCATGATGTCTGTCTGTTTGTCTGTCCGTCTGTCCGTCTATCCATCTGTAACACGATAACTCAAAAACCACTAAACCAATTTTAACCAAATTTGGCACAAAAATACTGTGGCACCCGAGAATCTGACAATTAGTTTTTGGTGAGGGTGGGGGGTTGGTATGGGGGTATGGGAGGGGGTTAAAAATTTTAAAAAATCCAAAACTTTTTAACTCCAAAATTACAGTAGCTAGCGAAACGCGGTTTTCAATTTAAGATTAGGAATAATATTTGCAACAAAATTTGTAAAACCATCAAAATCAGTCAAAGTCGCAGTTTTTGAGATAAAAAAAATTGGAAAAATTCATTTACTTTGAAACTAAAAGAACTGCCTACCAACTTTTTATTAATATATTTTAGTATGGGCGGCTATACGTGCCTCCCGGCGCCAATGTTTTTTTAATATCATGAGGTGGCTTTGGTGATTATTGTCATAATGCCATATCGACAATGGCTAGAACTCTATATTAAAATTTACAAAACGTTAAAAAATAACGATACAGGCTTGATTTTAATAAATATTAGTGACATTAGGAGATCTACGGATATTAAAAAAATAACAGTAATAACAAAGTGTACAAACAAACAAAAAACTTGTAACAAATACTCTAGTACTTTGTATTGCCTCCCCCGCCGGCTATAACTGTCTGTAGACGTCAATTCACACTCTTAATGAGACTGCAAATATTTTCTGTTAATATTTCACATTCTTCTTCAAGGACCAATCAAATATTCATAATTTCGGCCATCTTCAACAACATCAATGACTTTTGCCCAATAATCACCAGAGCCACCTCGTCATTATGAAGAATAACATCAAAAAGTAACGATAATTGAAAAAATTGCAAATGTTTGAGGCTAGTTCATTTTGCTCTTAAAAATTAACCAAGGCATGAGTCAAAAAACAAAATATTCAGGAGACATGGTACTGACCGAAAAATAATGTTTTAGGAAAAATTGCTCACGAAATTATTGCACAGGATGTTTTAAAGATAGGGTAAAAGACAACTCTTCGATTAACCCTGTATACTAAGTCAAATACTAAAGTTTATAATAAACTGAGTTTAAGAATTAAAGTTGATATATTTATATATAGTTTGCTAAAATCAAGGAAATAAGGCCAAAAATAAAAAAAAATATTTAAAATTTTAAACTTGACAAAAAAATTCTCCGTTGCGTTTTTTTGCATCTGAGTGTATATCTAAAGAGCATATTATTGGCACATTGATGCACAACTTTGCCCTAATTTAACCATCTTCGTATATCTTATAATTGTCGAGATTCCAATAGTGGGGGTCGATTTGCATTACCCTGTATAATAGACAGCCGATACTATAATCCAAGATCAGGCCCAAGAGGAAATACTTAAATCACCCTATCTCTTCGAGGTTCTATAAGGGCCCAGAAACCCCTCTAAACAATAAATCGCTTGTTAGAAAAGTCCCTAAGACGCTCCTGATCTATCGCAGAAGAGGAGTGCCGATGCTGCCAGTGCTGCAGCTTTTCAGGGAGTAATTGGGTGTGCAAGGTTATCGGACAAACTATAAAATCCATTGCAATCTGCACTTTGTTATCACTTGTTCTAGTGCAGTAAAACTCTAAGAGGAATACCCACACACATACACAAGATGAACACTTTGGTGAGTGCGCACAAATCAGCGTTCGAACGTCGTATTAACGTTTTCTTAGTTCACCCTATTAACAATTTATATACTTTTTCGCTTATCTGAAATTATTACCAAAATTATAAGGCTAATCTGTCAAAATTTAAGACTGTTTTTGTAAATTTATTTGAAAATTGTCCTTGGACAAAAATAAATTTTATTGACAAAAATGTTCATATTAAATTAGAATTTTTAATAAAAGTATAAAAAAATAACAAAACAAAAATACTATTAGCAGGTAAAAGTTGCTTAATATTTTAAATGTTAATTTTATACGTTGACATCTATAATTTAACTTTGAAACTTAGTCTGCTTAAGATACACTAGGCAATTTTAGTAATTGGCAGTTTTATTTAATTAATGCAGTAATATTTATAACTGTTAATTATTTATTTGTCATTATTATTTATTAACTACTATTTTTTTTACTTTAATTTTACATTACCAATATACCGTGTGATCGAAAGAAAAACATCCAAGTTGGCCTAGATATGACCATCAATGGCATCCACTTTGTACGATGCAGGCGATCTTCATTTCCATGTCAACTTTGATGTCGTTTTTTGATTATATGGTATTTAGTTTTCTAGTTATATCCTTTTTCAATAAAAAAAAATAATTATTATTTATTATTTTTTGTAGTATTAAGAACTGATCACTGTTAAAGTATCAATTAAAATTACATCTTATTAAAATAATTTCAGAAAAATAAAAACTAAAAATTTAAATACAAGCTGCGTCTCAAAAGTGGCTCACCCTATAACTTTTTTATTTTGTCAGATTTTGTCAGTCCTTGCCTTAACATATTCCACAGGGTGTTTCAAACTTTCACCAAAATATCAACATTTTGCTTTTCCTCGTATAATTGACGGATGGAAACCTTCATTTTTAATTTAGCAAAACACACTAAAAGGTCAAATAATTTAGCTACAAAAAAACTACAAATTGCTTAAAAAATCATCAAAATCGGCCCAATAAAAACAAAATACCGGGTGCGTCTCAAAAGTGGCTCACCCCTATAACTTTTTAATTTTGTCAGATAAAAAAACGAGATTTGGTATGTTAGTATATTACATAAATTAGGATTGATTGGACGTATTCAGTTATTTTTTATCACTTCCTGTTTCACCGGAAATGACTACAACTTTTGATTTTTAAATGGAACCTTTTATTTGATAGAAAATGACACCTTGAATAGAATGACATATCATATGTCAACTTTTGATATTTTTGCTTAAACAAATCGTATTTTTAATTTAAATCTCGAGTGCCATGACTGTGTTAAGAACACTAATTTTTAATCAAGGGGCTTTGGAAATATATATTTGATCGTCTAATGTTTTTTGTGTCTTGTCTTGGCCGGTTAAAAGATGCCCAAATCGTATTTTTAATCATATCTCAATTTTTTCAAATGAAGCGATGGTGGCTCATTAGCATATTTGGAAAAAGCATTTTTTACGAATAATTGGTAACACATAGTTGGTATTTTGAGTCAAATTGTTGTTATGAAACGCATGTTAAAATTTCAAATAAACAGTATGAGAAAATGTCCAAAGTTGACATATGATATGTTATTCTATTCAGAGTGTCATTTTCTATCGAATAAAGTAAAAAACATCGAGGGTACCATTTAAAAATCAAAAGTTGTAGTCGTTTCCGGTGAAACAGGAAGTGATCAAAAACAAAATTGAATACGTCCATCATGTCATAATAATTTATGTCATATACTAATAATCTAAATCTCGTTTTTTATCTGAAAAAATAAAAATGTTTTAGGGTGAGCCACTTTTGAGACGCACTCGGTATATTGACACCACTTTGTGAAGATGTCACAAAATAATAAATAATCCAGGGTTGTAAATTTTTTCGAACATAAGAATATAGTCTTTCTAATTTTTGAAAAATTAGAAATATTTGATTTTTCCAATTAAGGTTACAAAATATTTATAATTCTATAAAGTACCTTTACAAGTACAACAAAATGTTATTTACAAATTACAAATTTCTATTTATGCTTTTTTTCAGGGATTAACAATCTTTTGTGTGGCTGTAGCTGTAGCCAACGCTGGCTACTATGGAGGTGGTGCCGTCATTTCTGGACCTGCCGGAGTTATTAAAGCATCAGTTGCTCCAGGATACGTAGCACCTGCTTTAGGCCATGCAGCAGGTTAGTGTCAAACATTATCGTTATATCTCGAAATAAGCCGAGATCGAAAATCACTTCGACTGCATTAGATATACTGCTTTTAATTTTAATATATTTTCAATATTATATCTTCTTTCAAAATTTCTTGTTGCCGCAGTCAAAGATTTTTCTAGATATTTTTATTTTTATGATTTTGCGTCAGTAGATCTTTTTTAATATGTGATAAATTCTAGGTGGCTGTGATATATCTTGTGTTAATCGGATTATTTGTGATATCTAGATTAAAATATTCAAAGGTCACTTTTAAAACATAATATTTTAATTATTAGAGAATTACAACTAGATATAAACGTATAATTATTTAATTATGTGAAAAATTTTGGTTAGTATAGAAATCTAATGCTCAAAATGCTTCTTTTCCTGTTCACTGCATAAAATGATTCTCTCTACAAAATATCTTTTCATGTTAAGATGCATATGTGGAGTTCTACTTCGAAAAGCAGCCACATTCATTTCTCTCTTGTTATCGATAATTGTTCGTCGAGATTTGTAAGCACTGGCTTTAACATATCACCAAAAAAGCCCAAACTAGATAAATCAAGAGCACTTCTATGAATCCAGACATCAATTTATAGAATCTTGTCAAATTCTCTCTGATGTAGGATAAGTTTTAATTTTCGGCAAATTTCTGAGATTTTTTTTTCTTTTAACTGACACAAACTGATAACTACTTGTTAAAGTTGAACTAATGTGACGGCTATGTTGAAGTAACGTCAGACATATCCTCGGGCATATCACAACCACCTAGATTTTATCAAATAATAAAGATCTACTGACATTAAATCATGAAAATGAAAATATCTAGGAAAATCTTTGTTTGAGATTTAAGCAACCTTAATAATGTTTTCAAGAGACATGAATTCATCGTAGAATATCGGAAAAATATATGGGTGTTCCATTTAAAATAAAAGAGTAACTTGCTTTTAAAGGTGAATGTTCAATATTAATTTTATCTCACCCTGTATAACTTTTTGGGTCAAGTTTTAATTTGATTTAAAGTACAATAATAATTTCAACTATATATTAGGCTATACAGGGTAAATTCCAATTTAGGTAGCTTTTATTTATTTATAAATTTAAAATTTGTTCTTCATTTTTAGAAAATGTTAAATATTTATGCCGAAAACTATACATTTTAGTCATACACTTCTGCAATGAAACTCACCTTTATTTTTCTACTAGAATGCGAAAATCAGTTAATATACAGGATGGCGCACCTCATTCGCCTGGGTTGATTATACGAAAACGGAAAGATGTAGAAACAGTAGGTAATGTGCACAATTTAAAATTATTTTGAAATATACAGGGTGTTTCAGAACTAAGATCCATACCAAAGTTATATTTTCTCTTATGGAACACCCGGTATTTTATTTCATTTTTGGATTCTTGGGCCCAAAAAAAGGTATTTATTATAAATGTTAAATATGTTTAAAATCTTTAGTTTTTGAAATATTTAAAGATATTTAAATTGTCATGCTACAATAAAATAGACTATTAACACTCTGTACATTACTTTTCGGAATTAATTCTTGTGCTGAGTTTAAAGGTAGAGAAATAAACTTTACAGAAAAATGTTATTCCTTCCTTAAATGTTTACAGGGGTATCAAAAAATCTATTTTAAATATTTATTTTACATAAAAAATTCGTTATTTCAAATGCAACACTATGTATTTTGTTAAATAAGTCGAAGCAGATTTAGATGCTCTTTCAAACTATATTAGGGTTTCCTATACCTATCTGGCTCAGATTTTGAATAAAAAGCGATTTTTCAATAAAATTGTAATCAAGATGGCTAGTGTTGTCAAGGCAAGTTTCTAGTGACAATTAGTAGCTATTTTCAAAATCGAAATTAGTTTATGGACTTATTTAAATTTATACCAGTTTACTTTTATTTAATTTACCTACAATAGTTTAATAAATAATATTTAATGTGTTTATTATTCTATCAAGAAAAACGAAGAAGTAGTCTTTGAATTATTTTATGATGAATTGTAGATACATGGATTTTCTATAAAAGCATTTTCTTCACTTCCAACGACAGGTTTCTGCCTAAAAGTTTTTTTATAAACCACACTACCAGGCGAAATAGGACAAGAAGTTTCTTATCAGGAAGATTCCTATTTGAATATCTTTGAGCATAAGCCCTTGATGCCAAGAAGCAATTTTCCTCACATAATAATATCACTAGTAACATATCTATTCGTTCCGCCAGCAGATACTGCTTTATTTTTCTTGATAAAATAATAAATAATGAATACTTACTTATTAAACTATTGTAGGTAAATTTAAGTAAACTGTTATAAATTATAAATAATAATGTCCATAAACTATTGTCGACTTTGAAAATAGTTACTAACTGTCACTAGAAAATTGCCATGGCGACACCAGTCATCTTGATTACAATTTTATTTAAAAATCGCTTTTTATTCAAAATCTGAGCTAGATAGGTATAGCAAACCCTAATATAGTTTGAAAGAGCATTTGAGTCTGCTTCGATTTATTTATAAAAATACAGGGTGGTACATTTGAAATAACAAAGTTTTTATATAAAATATATCCTTAAAATAGATCAGCAACTTTTGATAGCCCTGTATAAATTTAAGGAACCAGTACCATTTTTCAGTAAAGTTTATTTCTCTACCTTTAAACTCAGCATAAGAATTAATTCCGAAAAGTAATGTACAGGGTGTTAATAGTCTATTCTATTATAGCATGCCAATTTAAATATCTTTAAATATCTCAAAAACTAAAGATTTTAAACATATTTAACACTTATAATAAATGCCTTTTTTTGGGCCCAAGAATCCAAAAATGAAATAAAATACCGGGTGTTCCATAAGAAAAAATATAACTTTGGTATGGATCATAGTTCTGAAACACTCTGTATATTTCGAAATAATTTTAAATTGTACACATTGTCTCCCCACATATACCCCTAAAATATTTTGTTTCTACATATTTCCGTTTTCGTATAATCAATAGAGGCGAATGAGGTGCGCCACCCTATATAGGGTGTTCCATTACAAAAAACACAACTTTGATGTGTAACTTTCTTTGGGGACACCATGGAGAACTCTCTATATTTTTAAAATATGCTTTCAGTTAACCTACATAATATCCTCCCAAATTTTTTTTTTATATAAACTACCGTTCTCCTTGGAGTCTCCGCGTCGCATGAAAGGCGCCACCCTGTATTTAAAAAAAAATAAAAAAAAACGCCACCGATAAACTGGAATTCAAGTCAGCCATGTTGAAACACCTTCGCGTACCGTATTTTGATGATATACTCTTTCCCAGGGTTGGCATGATTTAAATCAAATGATTTAAATCATGATTTAAATCGTGATTTAAATCAAGTGATTTTTTAAATTTTAATCATGTGATTTAAATCAAAAAATTAATTTTATTAAAACTTTATAATAAAAATCAAAAAATAACTGTAAAAGTTATAAAAATCTATCTTAGAAAAATATAAAAAATATTTCTATAACAGATAATAAATCCAAAAATAATTGTAAATTTTATAAAACTGTATAAAAATACCTATTCATCAATTTTAATGTTGAACCGATTTTTGAAGTAATTTCGTGTGAATCCAGAGGACTGCTAAACGTAGCGATTTATTTTAAAATTTATGTATAAGTGACAAAAATTCGCTGTTCGAATACATATCATTCGCAGACTGGTGCAGAACTAGGTTCTTCTGATATAAAGACTATATCTTCATTCCCGAAAATGTATCATCGTTGTCAGAATATATGTTGTTTTATATTCTTTTTTTTTGAAACGGTTGTATGTTTCCAAATTCTTACCGACATTTTGATTCGCAGTAAGTACTTTATACTTTGACATTAGATAATACTATTTTCATTTTCGACTTAAGACTAATTCCGAACAACAGTTGTTGTTTTATTAAGAGTAGAAATTATACTTTTTTTGACGATGCTGTACATTTTCAGGACCATCGTAAAACTATTCCGACGTTACATGGAGGCACAAAAAGTACATTTTAGTTGGAATAAAACACCATTTTTTTAAAAGATTACATTTTAAAATATTACAAATAATTTTTTAATCAATTTCAAACATTGCAACTAATACAAACAGTAATCAAGAAACGATTTGTACACTCGTTGAATTTGACACCGAATATCAGTTTAATAATATATTTTTGCACTTTTGTGCTTAGGCGTAACAGTGCTTTACTTTTATGCCTAGCCGTTAAAATGACAAAAATTAATACTTTTGAGACGTTTGAAAGAAAATCCTTTTGGAAAGGAGCGACTTTTTTTGCGGAATATATTGGTGACCGATGTGGAAAAATGACACGCGCCGTAGAATTGTTAATGTTATCGGTATCGCTCAGAGTTATAAAGATTTAACCATTTAGGATAAGTCCTAGTCATTTGGAAATCCGATTTAAATATTGTTTTGAATTAAAATGAAAAAAATCTGATTTAAATCAAAAAAATCCGATTTAAATTAAAAAAAAACTGATTTTTTTTTTATTTTTTAAAAAAAATCATGATTTTTTCCAACCCTGCTCTTTCCCCAATCGTCTTTTAATTTAATGGATAAGATATAATAAAGATATTCAAAATATGTATGAAAAATGTGTATAAAAAGATATTCAATATTTTTCGATACCGGACGGTATGTAATAATGATTCTCTTATATTTTCAGCTGTAGTTGCTCCAGCTGTATCAGCCGGTTACATTGCTGCCGGCCCCGCAGCTCCCGGCTACGTAGCTGCAGGTCCAGGATACGTCGGTGGTGCCGTCTATGGCCCTGGATTCTATGGTGCCGGGTACGGATACTTGGCCGGTTCAGGACACGAAGGCCAATACATTCCCGACTACACCGAGAAGTTGTACGATGATGGTTCATACAAACCCCATCTCTATGGACATTAAGTCAACTGTATCTATGGAATTTTTTCCGACTGACCTCAGAGAATTATATTACTTCTTGTCATTAGAATACACCATATATAATTTATTGTATTTTTGATGTAAATTATTTTATTTTGGAAACAATAAATCTTTATTGAACTCTATATAATTTTATATTTATTAGTACAAGTCAAATATTTTATACCGGGTCCGCTAAAAGTGCTTCGGGCATATGTAGGTCCTAGAAAAAAAAACTTGGGAATTTTGTATAAGGGCAAATCTAAAGTATATATATATATATATATATATATATATATATATATATATATATATATATATATATATATATATATATATATATATATATATATATATATATATATATATATATATATATATATATATATATATATATATATATATATATATATATATTTTAACTTCTACAGGGTGGCTCAAATAAGAGTAGATCGGGATGATTTTTCTAAATAGAACACACTGTATATTATTGCATTTTTGGCTTACTTTCAAATTACTTTACATAATCCTAAGATGTGAGTAAATATATTTCGATATTTTCAGAAATATTAATAAATAAAATATATTTTTCAACTTCCCTTAAAAAATTGTTAAAAATACAAGAACTGTCCTGAAATCAAAACTATGTTAGGTATTTACTTTAAATGGTCTGTACTTACTTTGCTATCAATATTGTAATCTTAAATCATACAGGATGTTCAAATTTCTACGTCAAACTTTCTAAATTTGTAGTTTTTTTTTAATGGAACTCTAGGTGCCCGGTGGCGTAGAGAGAGGTACAGGCTCTCGTCTATCAATCTGAAGGGAGTGGGTTCGAATCCCACACCCGGCATTTAATCAGCCGACTACTTTTTTTATTAAAATAAAAATAGTTTGGGTACCTAGGTCGACTCAGCCTTAAATGAGTACTTGGGATTCACAATCCTGAGGTAATAATAGGCGGTTAAAGCGTAGTGCTAGCCACATTACCTTCCTTGTATATTGTATACCGAATGGCTCTAGTATGGCAAGCTGTACCTTGCTACTCCCAAGGCGTTAAACGCTATATACGGGAGCTATTATTATATTATTAATGGAACTCTCTGTATACCTATTACGTTCTTATTAGATGGAGAATTCAAAAATAGACAATTTTTGTATTTAAAGCATTTCAAAATTTTTAACGGTTTCGCAGATACTCGCAGTATTATTTCATATGGGGGTCTTTCAACGGTAAAATCTTCTTCTTCCTGTGCCTTGTGCTTAGCCGCACGTTGGCGATTGTCTGTACTCTTCATATAATGTGTAGAGTGCCGTTTTCGGCTCTTCGAAATATGGTGGCTGCGTCGCTGATGTTACACCAATCCCGTATGTTTCTTAGCCAGGAATGTTGTTTTCTTCCTGGGCCTCGCCGTCCCTCTATTTTTCCTTGTAGAATCAGCTTAGGAATGTAAAATTTGTCTCCTCTAAGGATATGGCCGAGGTATGAGACTTTCCTTTCTTTAACTATATTAAGCATTTCTCGTTCATAGCCTGCAGTTCTTAAAACTTCTTCGTTGGTTGCATGTGCGGTCCATGGCACACGTAAGAGTCTCCGGAGAATCCACATTTCGAAAGCCTCGATGCGGTTCAGGGTTCTAGCCTTGAGTGACCAGGTTTCTGCGCCGTATAGTAAGATGGGCCATATGTAGCATTTCACTACCCGTAGTCTAAGTGTTAGCGGAGACTGCGTGCTATAGGAAGTTTTTAAGTTTAAAAAATGTTGACTTTGCATAATTCGTTCTAAGTTTAACTTCCTCGTCGCAGTCCCATCGTTCATTGATCATGGCACCCAGATATTTAAATCGTGGAACTCGCTCTATAATATTTCCATCCACGGTCAATGCGCTGTTGATTGTAGGCTGGCGTCCTATTACCATAAGTTTGGTCTTGGCAGCGTTGATTTTAAGACCGAAACGATTTTCCATGTCCCCTATCTTATTTATTATTTGCTGGAGATCCTCTAAAGTTCGTCCGGGGACATACTGTATATAGTACAGAGGAAAACTTAATATATTTAGTTAAATAATTTGAATTAATTAATATTTGTCATGAAAAATTAAATTTTTTTCTCTCTAATTAACTTAACGATAAAAATAAGACCCTCTATATTATACTAGTAAGTTAGCTAAACAATTTTAAATTATTAAGTATATTTTCTTTTTAATTTGATCAGAGACCAAAGAGAAACATGTCTAAACAAAGAATTTGACAATAACGCTATATTTGAAGAATACATTTTATTATTTAGTATTATTGTGCAAGTAAGTTCCAAAGATGTACAAATATGAATTTAATAAAGCCATCCCGATAAAACGAAAAGTTATTCATTATTCTAATTTTTGACAAATAATTTTTTTTTCATGCAATTATGGAGGCTTCATTTACAAAATGCCTTTAAATATGTTAATTGTGATAACAATAATAGATATAAAAAAATCCTAGGATATCAAAAATAAACGAAGTTAATAATATTTCCTTCCAGAACTTTTCAGAAATTGGATGGTTATATCTAGTAAATATATCAATTATAATATATTGTTTGTGTATCAACTTTTCGCAGCTGTAATACTGTTACAAATAAAGAAATAATTATAAATACTATTTTCTTGACAAATAAGCGAAGGCAAATTTTAAAGACATTAAATTTATAGTAAAAGTGTATACGTGATCAAGGTAGGATAATAATGGTTAATTACGTAACTGTAACAAACAAACACAATAATAATTAATATTCATGATAATTTTTATAAAATAGAACTTTTTAGTTTTCAATCAAAATAACAAAGAACCTAATATATACCGAGTGTATAGTACAACAGAAATCATACAAAATATTTAGTCACGAGAGAAGCTATTCTATTAAGATATACAGAGTGGAGATATTTGAAGTAATTTCCTAAAAATTAATACATATATTTTTTTTTATAATAACATCCAAAAATCTGCAACGTGTAAGTATATAACAAGTGTTTTATGCACAATACCAGTTGATGACAACACATGTTAACTATCATTTTCCTATCTACACGCCCTGCAGAATAGTATATGATTTAACATTCTTTTGTAAATTCCTTGATGTCCATTTAAAGTTCCAGTTACAAAACGAAGACTACTAGTAGACATCGCCCATTATTGGAGAAGTTCAAAATTTCTTAATCCCACTGGCAATTGCTTCTTGAAAAAACACTGTAAAATGTGCATGAAATGCCTTGTGCGTTTAATTACCCTTCTAGTCTTGTTGTAATCTCCACTGAAGGGTGATGTCTTTCGTTTAGAATTAGATTAGGTTACTGTAACAGACCGATCAGGGAAGACTGGATAATTGGTGTACCCATTCGAGCTGGGACAACCTGGTACGCAGATGGGTCAAAAATTATGGCTCATTAGTAGAGCTGAAACAATGAATAACTCTATATCCAAGGACTGTAAGCCTATGGAATGATGTCACAATTTTTCAGGTGAAAATATCGACAAACCATTATTGTGTTTAATCCTTATTTGGGAGAAATAATAAGGCAGGAAACCACACACCGGTTTCAGTTGCACTATTCACAGATAGTGAAACCAAGCTAAAAGCACTGAGTTCGAAAGAGGTTAATTTGTTAGGCCAATGTAGGATTATGTGTGTGCTCTAAATACACTGAGCATTAGGTGAATGTAGCAATGGCCTGAGTAACGAGCCACGAGCCACTTTTGACCGTCAACGAAAAGGCAGATGAAATGGCCAAACAAGACTCTTCGATGCCATTCGTAGGCCAACCCAAAACCCTTTTTTTCAATAATAAGGGACCGTCCTCTGCCGGAAACACGACGAACTGTGAGGCCTATTGTGTTTGTCCCCTTTTTATGTCTGCACCGGTTCTCCTATTCCTGTATCCTGCACCCACTTGCAGGTCCTTGATAGGATTGGATCATTAGAACCATTTAATGGGATGCAGAACTCTTTAACGGTGCTGTAAAAGCCAACAAATCTAGTATGATTGAGAAATTGACCAGGAGAAAAGACGGAAATTGACCAGGAGAGAAAGTTCGTAGATCAGTGGCCAAAATTTACGATAAACCTGATAAACAAAGACAGGAAGATTGTCAAAACTGTAGCAGGTCTACTAACAGGGCATTGCAAGCTTAATATGCATCTAGAGCTGACTGGATTGAAAGACGAAGCCAAGTGCAGTTTTATTGAATCAGAAGATGAAGCGACAGAACATTTTATATGAATGCGACAGTTTGGCAAATGTACGGTTCTTGGTATTACGCACTGATAAGTAGAGATGAGCAAAACTGCGATTCTCCAATCGCAATTGAAACTGCGATTCCGATTTTTAAATCACTGCGACTGTATAACCTGCGATGGCGATTTTAATATTTAAATATTGTACTAGGTATATAATTGTCTGAGTATGTACATATAGCTGAACAGTTTAAAAAAGTTAATAAAAATGAGTTGTTTAGTTAGGTTGTGTGTTTTTTAACATCTGCAGCACATAGTTTAGGTATTACAACTTAATAATATGCTGCAACCGCTGCAACTATACATACCTATTCTTTCTACGGTTCTTAGTTCTAATTCTTAAAGAAATATTTTTTTAAGGTAGCTCGCCCCTATAACTTTTTCATTCTTTTTTGGGGCAGATATTGGGTCAGATCATAACCCTGTAGTGGCGCAATTCAGAATCAAATTAAAAAAGATCAACCGTAGAAATGAATTTAATAAAATAAACCTCAATGCTCTTAAGGACAGCGACAAAAAACATGAACTTCCTACACAAATTAATAGCAAGTTAAAAGGTCTGAAAGAACATATGAATGATATGAAAACTGATAAAATATGGACAAATCTCAGAGATACAGCCAAAGATACTACGTTGGAGATCCTAGGGAAGGCGAGTAAACATACAAGGAAAGACTGGATGACCAATAAAATATTACAATTAATGGAGGAAAGAAGACTAAAAAAAAACAACTTGGAAAATTATAATAAGATCAACAGAATCATCAAGCGTGAAATGAGAATAGCTAAAGAGAAATGGATAAACGAACAGTGAGCTGATATAGAAACCCTGGAACAAAAACACGACAGTTTTCACCTTCATAAAAAGATCAAAGAGGTAACACACACTTATAAACGTACTATACCGGGCAAACTTATTAAAGATAAAAACAAACTGGTGATAGACAAACAAGAAGAACTGGATATATGGAGAGCTTATATAACGGACTGTTTTAATGATTATCGAGAGTCAACAGATCAATGTGACAATTGCTTAGACGGACCAGACATACTAAAGGAGGAATTAGTTAAAGCCTTGGCAGAAACTAAAAATGGAAAAGCTGTCGGTCCTGATGATTTAAATGTTGAAATCCTCAAACTGTCGGACGAAGAAAATATGAATCTTCTACTTAAATTGTTTAATCGCATCTACAACACCGGAGAGATACCTAAACAATGGCTGCAATCCACATTTGTAACGCTCCCTAAAAAGTCAAACTCCAAAAGATGCAATGAGTATCGTCTGATAAGCCTTATGTGTCATACATTAAAAGTGTTTCTGCGTGCCCTGCACTCTAGAATATGGAGAAGGATTGACGAAAATATAAGTGAAACTCAATTCGGCTTTAGAAGTGGGCTGGGAACCAGAGATGCTTTGTTCTCAATACAGGTTTTAGTCCAAAAATGCCTCGATCAGCAGACAAGTGCCTTCGCATGTTTCATAGATTATGAGAAGGCATTTGATAACGTGAAACATGACAAGCTGATACATTTACTGAAGCGGATTGGGTTAGATGGCAAAGACATCAGAATCATTAGAAACTTATATTGGAATCAGTCAGCTTATATAAAAATCCGAAATATGTCAACAACGGATATAGAAATTCTTAAAGGCGTCAGACAAGGATGTATATTATCGCCACTTCTGTTTAATTTATATTCTGAATCGATATTCCCGGAGGCGTTGGAAGATTTAGAAGTGGGAATAAAGGTAAATGGTAAACGTATTAATAACATCCGATATGCTGACGATACGGTGCTCCTAGCTGGCAATGAGAAGGATTTGCAGTGCCTGGTGGACAGAGTTAGCAGTATTAGTCAGAGTCATGGTCTTAAAATAAATATAAACAAAACAAAATTTATGATTATCAGCAAACAAAATATCGAAAATATCAGGATACAAGTGGAAGGTCAAAATATAGAAAGGGTAAGAAGATTTAAGTACTTGGGTTGCTGGCTGAATGATAAATGGGATCCTGATGAAGAAGTCAAACATAGAATTGAAATAGCCAGAAACACTTTTTTCAAAATGAAAACTCTACTCTGCAACCGAGACCTGAATCTGACTACTCGATGGCGAGCTGCCAAATGCTATGTACTCTTTACATTCGCAACAAAATCGCAAATACTATACAGTACAGTAATAATGTTTGCCTAAATTGAAATTCGCAAATAGAAGAAATCGCAGTCGCAGTTTCCTATGAGAGCCAATCGCAAGTTGCGATTGCGATACTAAAATCGCTGCGACTGAATCGCAGTTTACGATTTGTTGCTCATCTCTACAGATAAGCCATTGACAAAGAGCTATAGGGGGGGGGGTCAGTCTTCAAAAGTTTCAGTCTTCAAAAAACTCTTCAAAACGACTCTTTGAAAAAGATAGGCTTGGAGATGACCTAACTTAGAGATCAAAAGAACACCACAATAAATCAGAAAAGTCGCAGTGAAACAGGCTGACACCTGGGCTGATAGCCACGTCAAAAATCTAATACTATCTAATCTACTTGTAACAGGACTATTTTTGGTCAAATGCATTTTATATTTATGATTTTGATGATGTTTAAGAAAACGAGAAATAAAATACTTTTTTTTTTCTTTTTGCAGTTATTTAGTATTGAGAAGTCATATATGGAAAAATCTGTTATAAATGACGAATAAACAGATTTTTCTGAATCATTCGATCAATATATTCCGATTCCCCAAAAAAACCTCGTTGTTTATATAAAAACCCTTACACCCTACTTATTCTCGAAAGAAGTAATATTTTATTCCTAAACCAATATATTTCTGTTACCCTCGCAGACGTATACGCATACACGTAGGGGCCGTATATCACCTGCCCCGATATTTTCAATTCTATTTCATATTTCATCATGCCTTTTATTCCCGCTGATAAAACACAAAAAATATTGTTTATCCGTTGCTGCGGGGTGTGGACATATTGGCAAGGTTACCAATCCGACTGAGCGGGTATTTATATAAAATGGCGCGCTGTGGAGATTTGAATAAGATTTATTTTCAGTGGAAATAATACCCCGGTGCTTTTGGTAAACATGAATACTATCGTAAGTATTTTTTTATATTTTTTATATCCCCATATTAATTTATACCAAATGGTGAGTGCATGTGATTTGGGAGTAGGAGAACAATGTTTTTTAGTTTGAGAAGATCATTAACGGTTTTGTACCATATTAGTACATTTTTCGCTGTGTATAGCCTGTCTAACAACAGATTATATGACATGCTTCAAAAGATTATTATTTATTCTGTGAGTAATGCTGGGATGATATCTGTTGACATTATTTAATGAAAAGAGCAAAGAAAGAGCATACCCATCACCAAAATTATCGCAATTGCGATGGAACTTTAATTTGGTTGATTTAAATTCCGGTTTTTTCTACCGTCCTAATTATTTTTAAAACCTGTTAAAATATAAACTAGGACATATTCAATAATTTGCTGGTTTTTCTTTACTTTCAATCAATAAACATTATTAGTTATTAAAGTTAAATGTTAAAAAATACCGGGTGCGTCTCAAAAGTGGCTCAGTTCTATATCGTAAAAAAGATATAGAGTTAACTTTCAGTTAAAAAAAACGAGATTTTGTATATTAGTAAGCATATGACATAAATTAGGATTGATTGACATATTCAATTGTTTTCGGTCACTTCCTGTTTCACCGGAAATGATTACAACTTTTGATCTTTAAATGGCACACTCAGTATTTTTTTGCTTTATTCGATAGAAAATAACACTGAATCAAATGGCATGTCATATGTCAACTTTTGACATTTGCGCATATGGTTTATTTGAAATTATAACATGCGGTTCATAACGAAAAGTTTGAGTTAACTTTTCGTTATGAACCGCATGTTATAATTTCAAATAAACCATATGCGCAAATGTCAAAAGTTGACATATGACATGCGGTTCATAACGAAAAGTTAACTCAAATACCAAGTGTGTGGTATCAAAATATTCGTAAAAAATGCTTTTTCCAAATATGCTAAAATATGCTAAATGAGTCACGCTCGTTCCATTTGAAAAATTTAAATATGATTAAAAATACCATTTGGGCATCTTTTAACCGGTCAGGACAAGACACTAAAAACATTAGACTATCAAATTTATTTTTCCCAGGATTCTTGATTTAATTAGTGTTTTTAATATGGCCATTGCACTCTAGATTGAAATTTAAATACGATTTTTTATTAAGCGAAAATGTCAAAAGTTGACATATGATATGTCTTTCTATTCAAAATGTCATTGTCTATCGAATAAAGCAAAAAAAATACCGAGGCTGCCATTTGAAAATCAAAAGTTGTAGTTATTTTCGATGAAAGAGGAAGTGACCAAAAACAATTGAATACGTCAATCAATCCTAATTTATGTCATATACTAACATACCAAATCTCGTTTTTTATCTAAAAAAATAAAAAAAAGTCATAGGGGTGAGCCACTTTTGAGACGCACCCGTATTTCTAGTAAAAATAAGTAAGTTAATGTAATTATTTAATATACCGGGTGGTGCATCGTCGTTGGAAACAGAAAATCCCATGCAAAATTTGAATTGTCCAGATATTGACTCCCCTGTTTTTTTACTGCAGAATACACATTACAAATTTGAACAATTTTGGACAAGCCGATTTTAAGTCATTTAAGAAAAACTGCATCTATTTTTTGTAAAACATCAAGAAAACTGTCATAAGATTGTGTCTAAGACACCGATTTCGTCTCTAATACCGGGTGATTTTCAAATATCCCTTAAAACTTTTTTATTTTTTTCAGACAAAATAAATGAGATTTTGTCTATTAGTATAGGTATGACATAAATCATGATTGATTGACGTATTCAATTATTTTCCGTCATTTTCTGTTTCAACGGAAATTGCGACTTTTGATTTTTAAATGTTACCCTTGATTTTTTACTTTATTTGATAGAAAATGACATTTTAAGTAGAATAAAAAATTATATGTCAACGTTTGACCTATTCGATTAAAAATAGTATTTTAAATTTCAATCTAGAGTGCCAATTTGACTCGAAATACCAAGTATGTGGTACCAAATTATTCGTTAAACACTTTCTTATCCGACCAGGAAAAACAATAGACTGTGTATTAGTAGATATATAATAGACAAATAATATAGACAAATGTATTTTCTCAAAGAATTTTAAAAAGAAATAAAATTTAGTGATAACACAGATTGCCCTAGATTAAATTGAAATTTAAAATACTATTTTTAAGCAAAAATATCAAAAGTTAACATATGTATATACTATGTCATTCTACTTAAAATATCATTTACTATTAAAGTAAAGAAATATAGGTACCATTTAAAAATAAAAAATTGTGGTCATCTCCGTTGAAATAGGAAGTGACCGAAATTAAATGAATACCGTCAATCAATCCTGATTTATATCATATACTAACATATACACGGTTGTTCACCATATACGACAAGTAGTATTGTAGCTAAACGATTAGATTTTTACAAATGGAAAGTTTTTTTTTCGTTGAAGGACAAAAGGAATTGAAGCTACAATTTAAAAATATTTTTACAAGACACAGGGTGTCCCAAATAAATAAAAAAATATCAAAGTTGTATTTTTTAAATTGAACACTCTGTAAATTATTACAATTTTAGTTTCTACAATTAAAATAAAGGTAAATTTGATTAAGGTTTATCACACTTAAACTTTACCGTTTTCGAAATATTTTCAAATTTGTGAAGTCGCAGTAAAAATTTTAAGGCTTCATTTCTCCAAGGGTATCAAAGTTTTTAATACTAAATATACTGAAGTATATTTATTGATCAGTTGTTGTGTGTTGCAATAATAAAAATAATATTACCTCATAGAGTGTCTAAAAATTTATTTTAAATCTTTTTATTTAGCTTTAAACGGAAATAACTAAATTTAAATGGAACACCCTGTATATTTTAGGAGAATCAGATGTACAATTTAATTGTTTATCAAATTGTATTATACCATTTTTTACCTATCCATTCAAGTTTTTAGATTTTAGATTGTTTTTAAAGCAAAAAATGTACAAAATGTATAGGTTTCATTAGGTTAAGTGGGGTTATAAAAATAAAATGTCAATATTCCATAGGTATATTGATAAATGAAGTCTAAATTATAAGAAAATGCAATTTCTACGAAAACTTGAAGAAATAGGTAAAAAATGGTATAATACAATTTGACATACAATTAAATTGTGCAACTGATTCTCATAAAATATACAAGGTGTTCCATTTAAATTAAACAAGCTATTGCCGTCTAAAGCTAGTAATTATTTAAAGTAAATCTAGACACTCTGTATAAGGTAGTATAATTTGTATTAGTGCAACACAAAATTTAGTACCTAAATAGAAAAATTTCAGTAATTGGTTTTCATTTCATTTTTCAATAATAAGTTTTAAAAACTTAAATACGCCTAAAGAAAACCTACGCCTTAATACGCTTAAAGAAAACCCTAAATATTTAAAAAACGGTAAGATTAAAATACGGTAAACCTTAATCAAATTTACCTTTATTTTAATCATAGAAACTAAAAATGTAATAATATACAAGGTGTTCCGTTTAAAAAATACAACTTTGATATTTTCTATTTACTTGGGACACTCTGTATCCTCGTCACCTAAAATATTTTTAAATTGTAGCTCTAAAAGTCCTTCAACGAACCCAAAACTTACAATTTGCAAAAATTTAATCGTTTACAATACTCCGTGTCGTATGTGGTGAAAAACCCATTATACCAAATCTCATTTTTTTATCTGAAAAAGTAATAACGGTATAGGGGTGAGCTACTTCTGAACAACACCCAGTATAGGTAGAAATAGTATTAGTGTCCTTTGTTTTTTTATTCGCTGTGAATTGCATGCAAAAACATTACGATTAGTCTAGAATAAAACAAACAGGAAGACAGTGACAATGACGTCAACTCTAGAAACTATTCCCATTAAATTCAGGTAGTCGATAAAGTAGAGCACGCGACGGCATCCTAATAGGGATCAGAGCATTAGAGTTCGTGAATGTGTCCCCTCCGAACTTTCCAGTTTGCTAATTTCTTAACTAAACAACTTTCCCAAGTTCTTCGGTTAGCCAAATTCGCTATTCGCGCTAATAGTTACTTCGAGGAGATGCTGATTGGCAGTTCCCTACTCTCTCGCTGTCTGTTTTCCTAGGAATAGCTGTAAACAGCACTTTGGCTGAGTGTTGTTCGCTTATAATGGAAAGTGTCTGGATTAGCGATGTTGAATGATGTATTAAACGTATCTTATATTATTAGACTTACTTGATATATTAGAATAATGTAAAATACAAAATTATTTTTATTAACCTGTAATAAGTAATTAAGTTTATGCCAATACAAAAAATGGTATTGGCTACTCTAAATTCAGTTAAAAATTAATATTTCTGTTATAAACATATTTCTGTGGGTTTCGAATAATCTTAAACAATCATCCATGTTCACATTTGTAGAATTTTTAAAGCTTACAATCTATTGTTTTTGATTTGTAGTTTCTATAATTTAGTTTAGTTTTCTTTCAAAACCCCCAAGAGTCCCCGAGAGTTTTTTTTTATCTAGAATTAATTCAGTGGTCTTTAAATATGGCCCAAATTTATGTTTTTTTAGGTATTCCTGTATTTTATTTTTTTATTTGTCTTAATATGAGCTTTCTAAAAACATAATATAGTCTATATACTGTTTCAAAATAAGGAAACAATGTATTTTTTTAACTTTTTAACATAGGCGGCCGGTTTAAACTAGGTACCTAGTTAAAACAATCAAGTATAGTATTTTACTTAAAGTCAAAATTTGGTTATTGTCCATTCCAAGTTAATTTCTATATGTAGAATTATTGCACAAGTGCACAAAAAATATCAATAACTCTGAACTCTGATTGACAGCGTGTTATCAGAAGTAGAAGTTCATTTTCAGTACAGTTTATAACACTATAGCAAGCAAAATTATCTGGTTAAATTAAATAAAATAAAATAATAATACCCTTTTAAAGTAGATTGATTTATGTTATAAAGTTAAGTAATGCATTCAATCCAAATACGTATAGAGTATAGATAACCGAGATACGATGGGGTCGAAGAATGTATAAAAAATGATATCCTGTATATCAGAAACCAAGGGGGCTAGGACAAATCACTGTGTAGCATCTTTAATTTCACAAAAAAAATAGTACAGTGAAATACTTTCAATCGCATATTTGTATCTCTGCTCATAAACGAGAAACCCCATAAACACACGAAAATGGGACACCCTATAGAGATAGGATATAAAAATCTCCAATTATCTATGTAGTTTGTGTTTATGTAACGATAAATTACTGTTCTACAATCATTATATTAATTATATCTTATTTCAGACTGCAATCCTTTTCTTCGCCATCCTGGCTATCACCGCCGCCAGTCCAGGTCTTCGTGGAGCTATCGACGGCCCAGCTATCATTTCCGGACCTTCAGGAACGGTCAGAAGACCAGGCAACCTCCTTCTAGGTCAAGGTCTAGCATTGGAAGGCCGTCTCCTAGGCGGACCAATAGGAGGAGTCGAAACCAGAATACTACCTGGTGAAATTCTGGCCGGACCAGGCTTGGGTCGTGAAATTCTTATAGCTCCAGTTCTGGAGGGCAGACTTCTGGCTGGACCTGGATTGAGAGGTTTGGGTGAAGGAAGGATCGGTTTGAGAGGATCAGGTATCGAAGGTCAATATATTCCGGATTTGAACGCTAAGTTGTATGATGATGGTACTTACAAACCCCGTTTATACGGACCTTAGATCTATGATAAATTGCTGACTGGCATTCAACGACTGTTTAAACTAATGTATAAAATTCTGCATGTGTAAGATTCTTTTAGTAAATAAATTATTGTAAATATTGAATTTGTCTTTTTATTTGTAGTTATTATGAGCAGGATATACAGGGTGTCTCAGGCTGAGCGTGTATTAGAAGTTTCTAGAGAACTACAATATCTAGATCGTAGATTTTTTGCACAGCATTGTTTCACAACGAGATCTATCGATTAGAAATATTTTAAATATGGCGGCACTTCCGGAAAAAAGCAACTTTATTATTTTAAATGGGTGCCCCCAGTTTTTATTACGTAGATACTTAAATTCTCTGTAAAATTTTATGAATGATATTAAACACTCTATTCCTAACACTAACCGTTTTTGAGAAAAAAAAGTATTTAAAATTTTTGGACGAAAAAAACTGTCTGTCAAAAACATGTGTATAGCCTATACGTCAAATTTAGTGATTACCATAGCCACTGTGTCATAAAGAGAAAACATGTGGTTATGTATTTCAAAAATTAAATTGTTCGAATGTCATATAATAATGAAAGCAGCTGCCATAGAATTGAGTGAATAAAAAATTATTATAAATCATTTTTTTTTCAAATGAAACCCCACTTTTTTTATTTCACTAGTGAAAAGGCTTTTCAATTCGTTATACATTGTCCCGATACCTAGAATAAATTATTTTTACGATTTAGTTTTGAAGCGTATATTTTTCTTGATTTTAACCAGTAGGACTATGACTTTGAACGTCAGGTGATGTAAAGCAATAGATCTGGCTATGTCATATTGTGACACTTTGTTCAAAAGGCAGTATCTTATCGATTATCATTTCCAAGCCAACTTTGCGCTGATTTTTCGATCATACGATATATTATTACTAATATCAACAATTACATAACACTAAAGAGCGAAAATACGAGATATATTTTTATAAATACTCTTAAGGCAGGCAGTATTTATAATATAGGAAATTCAAATAATTGACATACACAATAAATGACACTTAATGTCAAAGAAAATTGGATAAAATCAAGAAAAATATACGTTTTTAAACTAATTCTTAAATAACTTAAAAACGATTTATTTTAGGTATAGGAACATGTATCCTCAAAAAGTAACGAATTGGAAAACCTTTTCACTAGTGAAATAAAAAATGATCATTTTTAATCGGTCAATTTCATGACAGCTACCGCCATTATTATATGACATTTGAACAATTTAATTTTTGAAATAGATACACCCATCTCTTCTCTTTATGTCACATTGGCTGTGGTAATCACCAAATCTGATTTTTAGGCTCTACAAATTTTTTTGACAGGTATTTTTTTTTCGTCCAAAAATTTTAAATATGTTCTTTTCTCAAAAAGGGTTAATGTTAAACAATGATGTGCAAAAAATCTCCGATCCAGATATTGTGGTTCTCTAGAAACTTCTAATGCACGCTCAGTCTGGGACACCCTGTATATTATTTTAGATACATCAGTAAAAATTGACAGTGACGCTATATTATTTCTGAAGTTGAAGTATTTAAATTTGGTAGAAGACTTTTATAAGTAGAGAGATGGACAAAAATTAAAATTTAAAAATATTTCAGTTAAATGCTTTACAGAGTTTCAAAATAAATTTATAAATTTTATAATTTTTTTATCGACTTTATTTAAAATAAAGATGATTTACTATTGCTTTTTGAGATGTCACACCCCATTTATATTTTCTTTGATACATTTAATAAATCTGTTCAACTTTTTTATCTACCTATGTATGTCATATACAGGGTGTTTCTTAATGACATGCTAATATTTAAAGAGGTGATTCTAGAAGATTAAAAAAAAGTTAAATTTTTGTTTTTTACTAAAAATAATACAATGTGTGAAAGATTTTGTTACCTTGATGGTTCCACTCATTAGTACTGATTAGTGTTAATAAAATTAATAATATACAGATATGTATACTTAAATGAAGGATTTTGATAAATTGGCTACAAATAAGAACCAAACCAAACTTCTGCGACGTAATTAGAACTAATCATGTGAGCGCTAGAATTAAGAATACCATTCAAAGTGAAGGTTATATTTTTATATTTCGGTTACTTTGAATGGAGATGTAGAGTACACCCTCTCGCATAAGCACTCGTGACATGTTTCATTGACCAATATTATGCATAAATTAATTTAAATATATGCATGTCTTTTTACGAATATAATATTATTTATGCTTTAGTTATATTTTAGAGTTATACTTATTAGAAAGTAAAAATATACTAAAATATCTTATATACCACCAATAATCATAAATACCATACAATCGAAAAAAAGGCGTCAAAGACGGCTGAGAATGACAATCGATGTTAACTTTTGGCGAGCTCAAGCCCCATTTACTGGGCGTATTTTTCTTTACTTTTCAAATGTCGCTTACTGCCAGTTGGTCTTAAAATGGCTTATTTTATTTTAATATTGAATAAAAAAATGATTTTTAGACGGTGTATTTTAAAATTCGGGAAAAAATAATTTCTTGGAAATAGATTTGTGTGTTTAGAAGCGTTCTATCTTTACTTAATCTATACTAATATATAAAATCTTTAAGTGACTGACATACTGATTAAATCACGATCCTGCTCAAACCACTCAACGTAAGAAGCTCAATTTTGGCATACAGGTTGATTCTAGGGTGTAGAGGTTCGATAAGAAGGGATTTTTTGAAATTCCAGTTCCAAGAGGGTGAAACCACCCCTCAAATATTACAACATTTTTTATTTAAAAAACGGTCAAGTTTCCGAAAAAACGCTTAAACACGTATATTTTATTTTGTTTTTTACATATTTTAAGATTTTTTAAAATGTATACAGGGTGTTTCGAAAAATCTGGTCATTGATTAATCACGATCCTGCTTAAAGCGCTTGACGTAAAAAGCTGATTTTTGGAAAACAGATTGACTATAGGGTGTAGAGGTTCGATAAGAAGGGATTTTTCGAAACTCGAACTCTAAGGGGGTGAAACTATCCCTCAAATATTAAAATATATTTTATTTAAAAACCGGTGAGTTTTTCGGAAAAACTCTTAAACACGTATATTTTATTTTGTTGTTTTATATATTTTAAGATTTTTTATAAATTTATACAGGGTGTTACATAAAATATGACCAGTAATCACGGTTCTGCTTAAACTGCTTGACGTTTAAAGTTGATTTTTGGCAAACGGATTGACTGTGGGGTGTAGAGGTTCGATAAGGAGGGGTTTCTCGAATCTCAAATTCTAAGAGGGTGAAAACGCCCCTCAAATATTACAATATTTGTTATTTAAAAAACGGTTAGTCATTCGGGAAAACTCTTAGACAATCATAATTTATTTTGTTTTTTTACATATTTTGAAATTTTTTAAAAAATCATACAGGGTGTTCCAAAAAGTTGGGTAATTTCTTAACCACGATTCTGCTTAAACTGCTTGACGTAAAAAACTTATTTTTGGCAAACGGATTTTTCGAAAGTCAAATTCCAACGAGATGAAACTACCCCTCAAATATTACCAAGTTATATAATAATATCGCCATATTGTTTTTTC
The DNA here is from genome assembly GCF_002938485.1 of Sitophilus oryzae. Lineage (NCBI taxonomy): Eukaryota > Metazoa > Arthropoda > Insecta > Coleoptera > Curculionidae > Sitophilus > Sitophilus oryzae. The sequence goes on along the minus strand of NW_022147484.1, from coordinate 1,071,585 downwards.
TCATGCTGACATAAATGTGAGAAAATTTTATCCAGTTTGTATGTTAATGGAAATTCTTGCTTTGCTTTATCATCACCATTACAAATGATTAATTCGTCGCGAACGAAGTCGCTGGTACACGCTAGTCTTTATATAATTAGTGTTAATTTTTGCCCAGTATTATGCTAATTTTTAGTAAATGAAGTCTAGAGATTGACTTCACCAAAAATATTATCGACGGTCATTCACAGCCGTCTTTGACGCCGTTTTTTTATCATACGGTATAATACGGTACTTGATACTTAATATATAGGGTGGGTCTTAAATAAATGTAAATATTTTCAGGGTAGTATATTTCCATCCCAGAAACGATTATGAGGTTTTTTTCCAATTTTCCAAAAAATGTGGACGTTTTTGAATAAAAAATTGTCTTTTTTAGTTAAAAACATAATTTCTTGATAATATGGCAACATAAATGGTAGATTAAACGTGCAAGAAAGAAACCCCACAAAAGATCCAGTGGTCAAGGTTTAAGCGTTTTTTTAGAAATTTGAAAAGTAAAATAACTCGGTTATTTTGGACTTCTTGGAAAACGTTAAAGAGAAAATAGGTTTCTTTTATCGAGATCTACCAGCACCGAAAATATTTGCACTTATTTAAGACTCACCCAGTATAATTGTCTATGTTATTATGATTATAGGTAATAATTTTAATAGCTTTTTTTATCCTGGTTTTTCAATCTAAAAGTACTCACCCCTATACCTTTTTTATTTTTTCAGATAAAAAAAAACGATATTAGGTATGTTAGTATATGACATAAATTAGGATTGATTGATTTATTCAATTGTTTTCGGTCACTTCCTGTTTCACTGGAAATGACTACAAGTTTTGATTTTTAAATGGCAACCTCGGTATTTTTTTACTTTATTCGGTGGAAAATGACACTCTAAATAGAATGACATATTATAATATGTCAACTTTTGACACTCTCGCTTAAAAAAAATGTATTTTAAATTTCAATCTAGAGTGCAATGGCTGTGTAAAAAACACTAGTTTTTAATCAAGGAGTCTTGGAAAAATAGATTTGATGGTCTAATGTTTTTAGTATCTTGCCCTGGCTGGTTAAAAGATAACCAAATCGTATTTTGAATAATATCTCATTTTTTTTCAAATGGAACGAGGGTGGCTCATTAGCATCTTTGGCTAAGAATTTTTTACGAATAATTTGGCACCACACACTTGGTATTTCGAGTCAAATTGTCGTTATGAACCGCATGTTACAATTTCAAATAAACCATATGCGAAAATCTCAAATGTTGACATATGATATGTCATTCTATTCATAGTGTCATTTTCTATCAAATAAAGTGAAAACATACCAAGGGTGGCATTTAAAAATCAAAAGTTGTAGTCATTTCCAGTGAAACAGAAAGTGACCCAAAACAATTGAATACGTCAATCAATCTATCTTAGTATACGACTCAAATTAGTGTCGTATACTAACATACCAAGTCTCATTTTTTATCTGAAAAAATAGAAAAGTTATAAGGATGAGCCACTTTTGAGATGCACCCGGTATATGTAAGTAAATTATTTACAAAATGGGTAGGTATCTGTCAAAAAACTTAAATTTGTTCTTTGTTTGAAATAGTTTATATTCGCAATTTTATTTGGATATGTGATTTTTAATACTTTTCATGCCCATGGAACCCTATAAAATGCTAAATAGCTTTTATTAGTAAAGTAAACTTGTCTTAAAGGAACTACTGAAAATTTTGGCCTTGAACAATTTTTAGTACAGTGGTTCTTTTCATAAAAACTCATCAATATTGATTTTGAAATACAGATTGTGATATCATGGGAACTGGGTATTATTATAAGATATCTTAAAGCCTGTCGTAAAGCTATTATTAAAAAGATCGTTAAGATATGTAATTTATAATCCAGAACCCGTCTTGATAAAGAAAAGGAATCTTCTTACTAAATGCAATTACCAATAATAATCCATGTAGGTATTTACGGGTAGTACGTGTATACATCTGAGGTAATTTATTTGAGAAAAATTGTTGCCCAGCGCTGACGTCAAAATGCCTTAAAAGTATCCTTCACAAATCCTGGTTGAACAGAAAAAAATCTCGCAATAATTTCAAGAGCGATTTTGGTATACGACCTTGAAAAATGGCCGACGCCCAATTTCTTTTCGACTTCCGTATGTCTGTGGGCGTTCGTCGTAATTTTCAAGCTGCAAATTAACAAGATTTTTGATTTTGAAGATATTCGCTTCTGAATAACACAGTAACGATTCAAACCTAACGCAATTACTTAACCTAACCTATTTCAAACAAATTTTAGCTTTGATTTTGGGTCCTCATCAACACACTTATAAAATAGTTTTTATTGTTTTTGAAATCTCAGTGTCATTGAAAAGTCATATTATTAATGTGTATTGACGTTTAGTCTGGTAGAGACGGTTTTAAGTTTTGAAGTATGGGCTATTGCTGCTTTAATTGATCATGGTAGAGATCAACTTTTGGACTTAAAACCAAATCTGCTAGAATAATTGCCCAACAGACAATGCTTTATTTTAGTATTACAATAATTAATATTTACAATTTAATTTATTACAATAATTAATATTTAGTATTTTTCACAGAGAGTGCCATTACATAAATCATAAATATAACCACTATTTTATAGATCTGTTGAGTAAGACCAAAAGCAAAGGCATGGTTTTAATGTAAAAAATATGAAAAAATGTTAGTGTCTTCTTCAAAAGCGAAAAATCTCCACAAAAATAAAGCAATTAAAATGAATCAAAAAACAAACTATTGAGAAAAGATACATTTAGAAGATAAAATATCTTTTATTTATTTTTATCTTTTTGATTTTTAAATTCCTTGCTTTGTTAACGTACTCCACAGAGTGTTTCAAACTTAACACCAAAATATCATCATTTTGTTTTCCATCGTATAATTGACAGATAGCAACTTTTTTTTCATTTTTAATTTAGAAAGAGACAGTCAAATTGATTAAAAAATCATCAAAATCGGTCCAATATACAGGGTGAGTCTTAAATAAGTGCAATATTTTCAGGGGTGGTATATGACCCCAGGAACACGGCTATCAGGTTTTTTTCGCTAAAAAAGACGTTGAAAATCGTGCATTTTCTTTTAAATTTCGCTGTATATTTCTCGAAAGCTTTTTAGAACTGCCTGTTCACTGCAAATTTTCCCACGGTATAATTTCTTAAACTCTGATAATACCATAGTTACGGCTTTACTCTATGGTTACGGCAATAAAAGGGATGCAAATACAGAAAATACCGGTGGATCCCTAAATTTAAAAAAAATCATTTTTTTTTTTAATTTTCAAACTTAAATAACTCGGTTATTTTGGACTTAACTGAAAAAGGGTAAGAGAAAATATGTTTCTTTTATCGAAATCTACCAGCCCTGAAAATAATTGCACATATTTAAGACTCACTATGTATAAAAGTTTAAAATAAATGAAAATTTTAAGGTGCCCGTTATTCGTACTGGTAGTTAGTAAATTTGTCACTTAAGTTGGTTACCAGGATGCAAAAGAATAAAAATTACAAGTACCATTGATATTCATTATAGATATAAATAAGTCCTAGTAATATACTATTGTGATATTAAAAGATCCTGTTTGAGTTTTTTTCGTAACGGTTTAATGCATTCATTTGAGTCACTCAGCAGTTTGAAGAAGGATACTTTATTATTATGTATAGCCTGAATTTAATTTTTATTTTTTATGCTGCTTATACATGTCCAACTTTGTTAACCCAACGGTCAGGCCATCAAAATTGGATATTGCCTGAACAAGAAGTTAGCACAACAAACACTAAATCACCACAATACACCAAAACACTTCGTTAACCAAGTTAGCATCATCAGCAGATGATTAAGACTGGGTAACACCAAAGGTTCCAACCCCCCAACTCTAAAGAAGTTCTTACACTATTACCTATTATTATAACGAGAAAAACTTCCAACCCACATAATATTTACTCATTGCTGAATAAAATATAGAATAAATTAAAAAATATAAATAACACAGTTTTCTATGGTTTTAGTTAAGGATTTGTTATAATTAATGATAATTTCAAAACTAGGTTAAATTCAAATTAAAGGTAGCTAACAGATGTTATAACAGCACATATAAACCTGGCCATATAAAAAACTGGTATATGTAAATACACTGAAGATGCTAGTCGTCCATATAAGTGTAAGAAGATTATGTCCTTTATAGGTTTATAAAACAACTAGTCCATTTATATAGATTGCGTACCATCTGAAACTAGACCATATTTTATCATTGAGATTTAAATATGAACAATAGATGTTTACTATTTATTTCTAATGGGTAACTAAGCTATTGATATACAGGGTGTCCCAGAAATAAGTACAGATATTTAAACTTGTAGTACATTTCGGCCCCAGAAACACGCATATGAGGTTATTTTGCGAAAAAAAATTGGTGAAAATTTTATATTTTTCTTGAGATTTTCCGGAAAATTTTAGTGCCACTTGTTTATTCACCTGCATCTAAACCTTGCAGTGTTGCCACCTCCTACATTATCCATATTCAACATATTATTTGTATTCACTGTAATTTTAAATTTGTACACAAAAAAATACCAGTATTAATTCTAATCATATCAGTGTCTGTTAGTAACACTTATAGAAACAAACCACATTAATTATTTTTACAAAACTACAAATACTTAAAAAATAACTCTTAACATTGCCATATAGTACTTTCAATAAAAAAAAACATTCTTTTAAATATTTTGTTTGTACTTACCCTTTCAATGAGAACCAAACTGAGTAAAATTATTTTTATGAGGTTTACGAAAATCATGGTTATGCCGCAAAATACCTTTAGAACTAAAATTAATAAAATAATTCACCATATTAATCATACTGACATTATATAAAAGAAAATACCAACATGTTTATCGGAATTCACTATTCGGAACATAGACAAAATCAAATAACGAACGACACACAACTCGTTCCAGGGATTTCAGATTTCACTAATTATAGCATATACTTCTTTTGACTATCTGGCAACACAGGGCATCGAATAAGCTGAAAAACATCATGAAAAACTCTCAATAGCCGGTTATCACCAGAGGTTCTCAAAAATGTTGCCATTATTTTTTTAAAATTTCAAAGTTAAATAACTCGGTTATTTTCAATTTATTTTAAACATGGTAATGAGAAAATATGTTTCTTTTGACCAGATCTACCATCCCTTAAAATATCTGCACCTATTTCTGGAACACCCTGTACTGACTGATCTGAAATATTTATTGAAAGATAGATTTGACTGATATTTACTTCTATACTTTAATTTTTAAAACTGCGAATTGAGGATTTTAACAATACTACTTTTTATGTTTATTTATGCTTTATAATTATGTGGTTACTAGTGTTTATTTTATGTCACTAGGTTTCCACTGTGAGACCAGTGAAGACCATCACATATTATGGCTATTCTGTATTATTTACGTGAAAAAACTGATCTCAGATTTACTCCTTTTTTGATATACTTTAAATACAAAAAATGTTAATTTTTTTATTCTCCATCTAACGAAAGAATAATATACTGGATGTTCCATTTGGAAAAAACAGAGAAAAATTATTTTATATTTTAGAAAGTTTGGCATAAAATTTTGAACACATTGTATGGTTTAAGACTAAAATATTTACAGAAAAGTAAGTACAGTGCAACTGTAGTAACTATCTAGTACAGTTTTAATTTCAGGACATTTCTTGTATTTTTAATAATTTTATTAAAAAAGGCTGAAAATATATTTTTTATTTATTTATTAATTTCTCTAAAACGATCAAAACATATTTAATAATTTCTTAGGATTATGTAAAGTGATCAGAAAAGAAGCCAAAAATACAATAAAATACCGTTTAAAAAATCATCCCGATCCACTCACACATTTTTGAGCCACCCTGTAGAAGTTAAAATACTTCCCTGAAATACATCCTAGTAGGCATATACTTTAGTTTGGCACTTATACAAAAATTTTAAGTTTTTTATTATAGGAGCTACAGATTTTTTTTCAGGAGGTGTAAAATACCTTTACGTACTCCTGCCACGTCTACCTGGGCCCGCTGGACGCATCTCCTCAAGTAGACGCCGGACTATTCTTTTTGTTTGATTACCCCTGCTCTTCGCTGTATTTTGCCTTTAGTACATTTTGGGCCAGTTTTGAGATGGCTTCACAGTTTTCTCTTCTTTCTGTTACCGATTTTAAGAAGGTGTCTGCGGAAATGTTGCCACCAATCGTCATGCGCGCCTCACATCTTTCCTGTTCCCATCTTGGACAGGCAAACATTGTGTGTTCTGGAGTATGCCGCGAATATATGCTTCTCTCTTTCCAATTTTACACAGGTAACTCCCAAAATTCCCGTGACCACTCAATATTTGAGGAAGATAGAAGTTAACCTCTCCATGCTTTCTTTTAATCCATATATTTATATTTGGAATAAGCTTATATATCCATCTTCCTTTTTGCGATACTTCCCATTCTGCCTGCCACTGCTGCACTGAGCGGTTTCTCTCCATCTCTCTGCTTGCCCTGGTTTGTACTTCACCCTTGAGAAAGAGTCGTCCACTTTCTCTTGAGAGAAGATGCAGGGGCACCAGACCCGATATCACCAATGTTGCTTCAGTTGAAGTTGTCCGATACGCCGAGCAGACCCTCAAAGCCATGACTCTCTGTGCACCCTCAGGTCTTTTTTTATTTACGTGCATATTGGTTGCTTCATTCTACAGAGGTGCTCCATACGTAATAATATTCTGGCACGCATATGCTAACACTCTTATTTGCTTCTCGGGGCTTTGTTAGGCCCCGAACGTTTGGCAGTATTACGGACAACGCTTTAGCAGTTCGTTGTGATTTCAAACACACCTCCTTGATGTGTAGGCTCATCGTGAGTGAACAGTCTATGTGGAATCCAAGATAGTTGACTTGCTTCACTGGATTTATTATTATATCCTTAAAATTAAACTTTATATAGTCGACTTTTCTCTTGCGGCTCAGTAAAATCGCCTCTGTTTTTTCTACAGCTATTTCCAGTCTATTCTCACGCATCCATCTGGCTATGATCTTTAGTGTATCATCCAAGGAGCTACAGATGCCCGACGCACTGTTGCCGGGCTCGTAGGAAAAACTTTGAAAAGTGGCAACCCCTAGTTAGGACAAATTTTTGATAGGCACCCTTTGAAAAGTGTATTCTCCTATTCATAAATATACGTTAAAATTAGGTTTTGATTAATAAGGTTAAGGTAGAATAAGGTTATATACGATGAGCGTAATCATCATTCAGCCGGATCCTGTACTATAAATGTTATTTAATTTTTGTGATCAAACTTTTAGACACTGAATGAATTAAATTTGGGATGAAATGATTAAAAATGGATTTATATGTCCGTCATTCAGTTCCTCCAATCATATTTACATATGTTTGGGTCATTTTGTCATTTTTGAAATATTCCAATTAAATTGCATAAAATCAATGAAGGACAATGCATTACGGATGTGGCGATAGCTATTTTGATAGGAAGTAATAATAATAATTACTTTAGCTTTGCACTTAAACAAAATTCCTAAGTTTTTTATTATATGAGCTACAGATGCCGGAGGCACTATTGTCAGTCCCTGTATAATAACGTCTCTGCTTCTTCTTCTAAGTGTTCTCGAAAAGTTGTATTTAGACATTTTAAATGTTTTTTTCCTTACTTTTTTCCTTCTGACGATGGGAAGAGATTTACATCCTAAAATGTTAAGTATTTTTTGTCGGTTGCACAAATATGAACCCAAAACAAAGGTACATACATTATTTATTTTTATTACTCAGTTAGTATTCAAGCACTTTTTCCAGACATACAAATCTATTTTATCGAAAACATTTCAACTCGCTTCATGATACCCTGCCACATACACATCAAAGTCCATTCCGTATATTCATCTTCTCAATCGACAGCGGCATCAATCTCGCCCATCCTAACTCCCATTTCAGTAGCTATCGGAATTCGCGATAACCTAGCAGCGAATTCCGCGTACGCGTCGTTCTTCGTCGCCAGTACCACCGCAAGCAAACCAAATTGGCTGTCGAAGTTGGCAAGGACGCGATAAGATATAAAAAGTACCCGTTAAAAAATCGGTGGTACCATTGTCTTCTGTCTCGCCTCGATCGACCCAGCGTAATGAGCGGAAAAGTAAGTCTGATTTGCTTCTGATTTTTTTTTTCGTTATTTTCTCGTTTCGGTCCTTATTTTGTGCAAGCTCAAATTAGCGGTTCGGCGGAAAACTTCAAGGTCGATATGTAGATCGGTATCTTCTTGGAATCTCGTTACTGGTTACTTTATTGTAATTAAATCCGTTTTCTTTATTTTGCTTTTAACATTTTTATACTCTGTATTAAAAGTCAATAATAATTATACTTATCAGGTAAAAGGATATGCATGTAAGAATTGAGTTTTCTGAGAGTTAAATATTAAATTAACATTTCAAACTGATTTTGATTTTTTATTTAGGGATGCCAGATGATATTTATATACAGGGTGTTTCAAAAAACATGTGCCACATCTCGTGGGGAGACTCCTCATGAAAAACAAGATTTATTTTTCATATTAACATAGGTTCTACTTTGTTTGGTAACTACAGGGTGTCAAAAGTATCTTCGATTCGATTTATTATAATTTTCTAAAGTACTTTTAGTGATTCGAATGAATTTTTGGGGGTAAAATTTACTATAAGGGCTACATATTTTAATGCTAAAACAATGTCGATAAATTCATCAGGGATGTGCATATAGGTTATCACTAGGAGTATTTTTCAAAAAAAAAACTTGTGCGCCACTGATTTTTTTCCTTTTTAGATCAGAATTGTGTAGGTCGTTTCATACCAATTAAAAGTTATCTCTTGATATTTTGTCAAATTTGGTCCTTCGTTTTTTTGCAAATAAAACATAAATTTATCTTACCCTTTTTTAATACAGGGTGAGTCTTAAATAAGTGCAAATATTTTCAAGGCTGGTAGATTTCGATAAAAGAAACATATTTTATCTTTACCGTTTTTCAAATAAGTCCAAATAACTCAGATATTTGACTTCCAGAATAATTTATTTTGAGAACTACTGAATCTTTTCTGTGTTTTCTTTCTTGTAAAGTTAATCTACACTCCCTATGTTGCCATATTATGAAAATATTATGATTTTTAACTAAGAATTAAAAGAAAAATCCAAACATTTCTACAAAAAATTCCAAATTTTTATTTTTTTCTTGACAAAAAATCCTCATAGGCGTGTTTTTGGGGTCGATATATACTACTTCTAAAATTATTTGCACTTATTTAAGATCACCCTTTATATATTAATCAATTTTGCAAATAATTTTCAATGTGATAAATTAATAATGATTTATCTTACCGACAAGATTTATTTCTTTGGTGAGCAACTTAGTTTATTTATCAAATTAGAAAATCTATAACTAAAGAATAGCTTTATTTATTTTTATTTTCTTATTTTTCAGGAAATTTAGTTTTATTTTTTTTACTTACATTGTACTTTTTTTTTGATAAATAAACTTTAATTTACTTTACTTTACCTATCCCATTGATGGACAGGAAAAAAGAGGAAGCATAGAATTACTTTAAATAAATATCAATTTTAAATATAACAAACTTGTATCACAACACATAACTGAATCAAACTCTATTTTTCTAGTATAACCAAAGATTAACTATATAATATAGTATAAGGTGTTCTACCATACGATAAAAAAAACGGTGTTAAAGACGGCTGGCGAATGACAATCGATGAAAATTTTGGCGAGGTCAAACCCTATACGTCATTTACTAGGCTCCTACTTTATTTTTTTAATGTCCCTTACTGCCAGTTGGCCTTGAGAGAGTTGTAATTTATTTTTATATTTAGTAAACGTCATTTTTAAATTATGCAGTTTAAAACTCGAAAAAATTTTTTATGTAAATAGATTTGTGTGGATAGAAACATCGTATCCTTTTTTAATTTTTATATAATTAGTGTTAATTTTTGACGACTTTTATGTAAATTTTTAGTAAATGACGTTTAAATATTGACCTCGCAAAAACTATCATCGATTGTCACTCCACAGCCGTCTTTGACACCGTTTTTTCCGATCATACAGTATTTCAATATGTGTCGTCAGTCGTACCAACTAGATTTACATATTCAAGGTTGTTTTTGATTGATTATTTAGTTTATCCAATTATTTAACTTGCTTGCTGACGCCCATTAACCTCTTATGGTTACATAAATTGTTACTGGTTTTTGATGACATATTTCGTCAAATATTACAATATTTAATATATTTAATTTATAAACGGTTATTCTATCGGGAAAACGCTTGGACAAGCATAATTTATTTGTTTTTTTTACATATTTTGAAATTTTTTAAAAAATTATACAGGGTGTTCCAAAAAGTTGGGTAATTGATTAACCACGATTCTGCTTAAATTGCTTGACGTAAAAAACTTATTTTTGGCAAACGGATTTTTTGAAAGTCAAATTCCAACGAGATGAAACTACCCCTCAAATATTACCAAGTTATATAATAATATCGCCATATTGTTTTTTCTCATGCTGATATAAGTGTGAGAAAATTTTATCCAGTTTGTATGTTAATGGAAATTCTTGCTTTGCTTTATAATCACCATTACAAATGATTAATTCGACGCGAACGAAGTTGCTGGTACGCGCTAGTATTATTATAAACTTTTTTTCCGAATTAGCTGAAATGTTGAATGCGTATAAGTATAAGTAATTTAAAAAAAATGAAGAAACACATTACTAAAAATTGTATTAATCAATAATAAATATGTAAAAAGTAAAAATAAATAAGTATGTCAAAATATGTAAAAATTAAAAAAAAAACGATTAAAAAAAGTCGCCTTGACTAGGATTCGAACCTACCTTACTACGGTTCCAACGTCATAGCAGCGTAAAGTCCTAATCGAGGACTTGAAAGATTCTATGTAAAATTCTTACTTAAAAGATAATGTTTAGTGAAAGTACTTTTTAGGGTTCCGTACCCAGGGTACGGGTATCGGGTAAAAGGGGTAAAAACGGGAACCCTATTACCAAGACTTCGCTGTCCGTCCGTCCGTCTGTCACAAAGGTCTATCTTATGAACCGTTATAGCTAGACAGTTGAAATTTTTACAGATAATGTGTCTATGCTGCCGCTATAAGAACAAATACTAAAAACGGAATTAAATAAATGTTTATAAATAAAAAAGTACTTTCACTAAACATTATCTTTTAAGTCAGAATTTTACATAGAATCTTTCGGAAGTCCTCGGTGGCCGCGTGGTTTAAAGCGTTAGGACTTTACGCTGCTATGACGTTGGAGCCGTAGTAAGGTAGGTTCGAATCCTAGTCAAGGCGACTTTTTTTTAATCATTTCTTTTAATTTTTACATATTTTTACCTTTTACATATTTATTATTGATTAATACAATTTTTAGTAATGTGTTTCTTCATTTTTTTTAAATTACTTATACGCGCATTCAAAATTTTAGCTAAATCGGAACAAAAGTTTATAATAATATAGTGACTAATGTTGTATAGATAATAAATGGTACGGAACCCTTCGTGCGCGAGTCCGACTCGTACTTGGCCAATTTTTTATTTATAAACATTTATTTAATTCTGTTTTTAGTATTTGTTCTTATAGCGGCAACATAGATACATTATTTGTAAAAATTTCAACTGTCTAGCTATAACTGTTCATAAGACACACCTTTGCGACAGACGGACGGACGGACAGCGAAGTCTTAGTAATAGCGTTTACCTATCTCATCAAGGAGGCCGAATTCGAAAAAATATCAAGAGATAACTTTTAATTGGCATTAAACGGCCTACACAATTTTGATATCAAAAGAATAAAAGTCAGTGGCGCACATGTTTTTTTTTTGAAAAATATTCCAGTGATAACCCATATGTATACACCCTTGATAAGTTTATCGACACTTTTTTAGCATTAAAATTTTAAGCACTAATAGTAACTTTTACCCTCAAAATTTCATTCGAATCACTAAAAGTAGGTACTCGGAAAAAAATATATAATAAATTGAAAGATTATTAAGAATTTAACACCCTGTAGCTATAAAACAAAGCAGAATCGGACCTATGTTGATATGAAAAATAAATCTTATTTTTACGTGAGGAATCTCCCCACGAGAGATGGCACATGTTTTTTGAAACACCCTGTATAAAAATTTAAAATAAATGAACATTTTAAGATGACCGTTATTCGTACTGGCAGTAAGTAAATTTGCCATTTAAGTTGGTTATCAGGATGCAAAAGAATAACAACTACATGTACTATTGATATTTATTATAGATATAAATAAGTCGTAGTAAAATACTATTGTGATTTTAAAAGATCCTGTTTGAGTTTTTTTCGTAACGGTTTAATGCATTCATTTGAGTCACTTTGCAGTTTGAAAATGAGGGATACTTTATTACTATGTATAGCCTGAATTTAATTTTTATTTTTTATGCTTCTTATAAATGTCCAACTTTGTTAACCCAACGGTCAGGCCATCAAAATTAGATTTGCCTGCACACTACACAATTTCACAAGAAATCTAAAGAAGTTAGCACAATAAACACTAAATCACCACAATACACCAAAACACTTCGTTAACCATCTCGTTAACCATGTTAGCATGATCAGCAGATGATTAAGACTAAAACTAGTCTGTGTAACACCAAAGGTTCCAACCCCCCAACTGTAATCTAAAGAAGTTCTTACACTATTACCTATTATTATAACGAGAAAAACTTCCAACCTACATAATATTTACTCGTTGCTGAATAAAATATAGAATAATTTAAAAAATATAAATAACACAGTTTTCTATGGTTTTAGTTAAGGATTTGTTATAATTAATGATAATTACAAAACTAGGTTAAATTCACATTAAAGGTAGCTAACAGATGTTATAACAGTACATATAAACCTGGCCATATAAAAAAAACTGGTATATGTAAATACACTGAAGATGCTAGTCGTCCATATAAGTGTAAGAAGATTATGTCCTTTATAGGTTTATAAAACAACTAGTCCATTTATATAGATTGAGTACCATCTGAAACTAGACCATATTTTATCATTTAAATATGAACAATAGATGTTTACTATTTATTTCTAACGGGCAAGTAAGCTATTGATATTTAGAGATATACAGGGAGTCCCATTCTGAGCATTCCCAGGCTGAGTAACGAATTGAATAAAGCCTTTGAAAAAAATAATTTATGATAATGTTTTAATCGCTCGACTTCATGACAGCTACGGCCAATATCGTATGACATTCAAACAATTTAATCTTTGAAATAAAAAAAAACTTTTAATTTTTTTTCTCAAAAACGGTAAATGTTAAATATAGAGTGTTTGACATCAAAACTCATAAATTTTACAGAGAATTTAAATATGTAATAAAAAATGGGGGTAACCATTTAAAATAAGAAAGTTACTTACAGTTGAAGGTTGGAACCTTTGGTGTTACACAGCAAAATAAAACACTAAATCACCACAATACACCAAAACACTTTTACTTTTACACTGGACGCGCGTTTCGCTAACCATGTTAGCATCATCAGCAGATGATTATAAACTGTTTGATGATTATAAACTGTTTGAGTTTATAATCATCTGCTGATGATGCTAACATAGTTAGCGAAACGCGCGTCCAGTGTAAAAGTAAAAGTATTTTGGTGTATTGTGGTGATTTAGTGTTTTAAGAAAGTTACTGTCATCTTCGGGAATTTCTGGAAGTGCCGCCACATTAAAAATATTTTTAATCTTTGAAAATGTGAAAGAATGTTGTACAAAAAATCTCCGATCTAAATGCTGTAGTTCTCTAGAGACTTCTAATGCACGCTCAGCCCGGTACACCCTGTATAATAAACTGACTAATCTCAAATCTTAAATTGAAAAATAGATTTGATTGATATTTACTTCTATAATTTAGTTATACTACTTTTATGTTTATTTATGCATTTATAATTTTGATGTTTATTAAAGTGTCTCACTGGAAACCTGGTTTCAAGTGAAGTCTATCACGTATCGTGACTATTTTTTATGACCTTTTCTGGAAAGCATATATCTCGAAATTTGTTTTTTTAAATTAACTTATGTATTATTTAAAAAAAAACTTATCTGAAATTTACTCACAAATCTGAACGAGGGTAATTCTAGCAGTCAATAGGGGTGAGAAAGATAAAGAAGTGCCTTTGCAAAATTTCATCAAGTATTCTGACCTTTTCTAAAAAGTGTACAGCTTTAAATTTCGTATATCGAAAATAATATATAATAAATAATAAAATAATAATGGTGCCCGGTGGCATAGAGGAGGAGGCTCTCGTCTACCAATCTCAAGGTGTGGGTTCGATTCCCACACCCGGCATTGCATCAGCCGACTATTTTTATTAAAATAAAAATAGTTTGGGTACCTAGGTCGACTCAGCCTTAAATGAGTACTTGCGATTCACAATCCTGAGGTAATAATGGGCGGTCGAAGCGTAGTGCTAGCCACATTACCTTCCTTGTATACCGACCGGCTCTAGCATGGCAAGCTGTACCTTGCTACTCCTAAGGCGTTAAACGCTATATACGGGAGCTATTATTATATATCGAAAATAATTTATATGTAATTTCAGAAATCTATATCAAAATTACTTGAAATCTCGTATGAGGGTAGTTCTATAAGTAGATCTTATAAAGTATTAACTTTTTCTAAAAGGTGTATACTTTAAATTTAGTATAACAAGAGTAATTTGTATATATACAGTAATATTTTAAGAAAAATATCTGAAATTTATTTTCCCTACGAGAGTAGTTTTACGAACAAATAGAGGTCACGGGGTGGAAAAGCGTAGGTACATATTTGATTAATTTAATCTCAACACAAAACAAGAATTGAATACCTACAATACCAGAATAATCTGTTTATATAAAAATTTACTTTTTTTATGTAACCATACTTACTTTTCTATAAATATCGTAATCTTAAACCATACCGGATGTTCAAATTATGTGACAAACTTTTTAAAATATAAAACAATTTTTCTTCATATTTTTAAATGGTACACCCTGTATATTATTCCTTTGTTAGATAGAGAAGTAAGAAAAATACATTTTCTGTGAGGTTTTTCTGCTTCTTGAGGCCAAGAAGCAATTTTCCTTGCAAAATAATATCACTAGTAACATATCTATCCGTTCCACCAGTAGATACTGCTTTATTTTTCTTGATAAAATAATGAATACTTACTTATTAAACTATTGTAGGTAAATTTAAGTAAACTGTTATATATTATAAATAATAATGTCCATAAACT
Source organism: Sitophilus oryzae (assembly GCF_002938485.1). Lineage (NCBI taxonomy): Eukaryota > Metazoa > Arthropoda > Insecta > Coleoptera > Curculionidae > Sitophilus > Sitophilus oryzae. Next base: position 1,056,177 of record NW_022147484.1, on the reverse strand, counting down.
AATGTCGACTTTGAAAATAGTTACTAACTGTCACTAGAAAAGTGCCATGGCGACACCAGCCATCTTGATTGCAATTTTATATAAAAATCGCTTTTTATTAAAAATCTGAGCTAGACAGGTATAGGAAACCCTAATATAGTTTGAAAGAGCATTTGAATCTTCTTGGATTTATTTTAAAAAAGACAGGGTGTTTTATTTGAAATAACGAAGTTTTTATATAAAATATATCCTTAAAATAAATCAACAACTTTTGATAGCCCTGTATAAATTTAAGGAACCAATAGCATTTTTCAATAAAGTTTGTTTCTCTACCTTTAAACTCAGCATAAGAATTAATTCCGAAAAGTAATGTACAGGGTGTTAATAGTATATTCTATTGTAGCATGCAAATTTAAATATCTTTAAATATCTCAAAAACTAAAGATTTTAAACATATTTAACTCTTATAATAAATGTCTTTTTTTGGGCCCAAGAATCCAAAAATGATATAAAATACCGGGTGTTCCATAGGAAAAAAGATAACTTTGGTATGGATCTTAGTTCTGAAACACCCTGTATATTTCACAATAATTTTAAATTGTGCACATTGCCTCCCCATATATGCCCATAAAATATTTTGTTTCTACATCTTTCCGTTTTCGTATAATCAACCGAGGCGAATGAGGTGCGCCACCCTGTATTTTCATCAAGTCATCACTCTTTCAACGGTAAAATAGCAGACAAAAATCATTGGATAGCTTTGTTAAAAAATTACTACTGAAAAACCCATATTATATATTACAATATAATATTGCGTATATCCGCAAAACCATTAAAAAAAATTAAAATATTGAAAATTTTTATTTAAAATACTTTAAATAAAAAAAATAAATTTTCCATCTATGGAAAGAATAATATATTGGATGTTCCGTTCGAAAAAAACCTAAGAAAACTAAAATTAATATTTTAGACAGTTTGACATAGAATTTTGAACACATTGTATGGTTTAAGACTACAATATTTATAAAAAAAGTAAGTATAGACCAACTGTACTAAAGACCTAATATAGTTTTGATTTCAGGACATTCCTTGAATTTTTAATAATATTTTTAAAAAAGACTGAAAATATTTTTTTTTCTATTTTTTTATTAATATCTCTGAAACGATCAAAACATATTTAGTAATACTACGTAAAGTGATCAGAGAGGAAGCCAAAAAATGCAATAAAATACAGGGTGTTCCGTTTAAAAAAATATTCCCATCCACTCACACTTTTTTGAGCCACCTTGTAGAAGTCAAAATATTTTCCTGAAATACAACCTAATACATACTTTAGTTTTGCACTTCAACAAAATTCCTTAGTTTTTTTATTATAGGAGATACAAATTCCCGACGTATTATTGCCCGGCCCGGTATTAATAATAATAATAATAACAATAATATGTCTTTATTTTAATAATCCTCGGCGAAGTTCAGTAAATAACTGCTTAGTCAACCGAGTACCATTACAGTATAACCTAACAAATAATATCAATATCTACTACCTTATCTTAAATTAATATATCAAATGTATAAATATAGTAACAAAAAAAACAATGAAAAATACAAAAAATATAAAAATATAAAGCATTAACAAAACTATTAGTGTAACACATAGAGCACACATAGAGAACAATTAATACTTATATGTAAGTACATTATGCAATAACATAAGGCAACAGGCATGTATTGGTGTTGATGAAGAGAGAGCCAAGGAGAGGCATAGTTGGCTGGTTTCAAAAAGAATACTCAACTCACATTATGGAATAATAAATCTCTGAACCCCGATCTAAATGAACCGAGGGACTTAGCTATTAAAGCACTTGGCAGGGAATTATATAACGAGACCGCAGAATACGTAAATCGTCGATATAAAGAGGTCTTATATTGAGGTAGATATAACTGATTAATATTTCGAGTGTCTCTGCTATGAACAGTTTGGCGCAGTTTTAATTTAGATTTTAAATATAATGGTGTCTGTAATTTAATTAGTTTGTGTACAAAGGTAGCCAAATGCAGTCTACGCGTTCATACATATTAAGCCACTTCAATTCTTTAAGCAAAGGTGAGATATGCTCCCCTCTATCCAGAGAACAAAGAAAACGTACACATGAATTTTGAATCTTCTGTATTCTGGAAGAGGAGTGCACGTCAAGACAAGGTCCATAGACAATGTCAGCATAGTTGGCATGGCTAAGAACCAGATTGTCACATAGGCTACGTTTCAATGCTTGACTCATAATATTTTTATTCCTATACAATCCCCTCAATGCTGTATAACTTTTTTGCACAATCGAATTGACATGATTTCGAAATCTAAAATCACAATCTAGAGCTAAACCCAAATTCTTGACAGTTTTTAATGGATGGATTATTTCGTTATTCAGTTCTTTGCTAAGGGTACCCTACCAAAACAAATCATTTGAGTTTTGCCAAGATTCAACTGAAGACCATGATTCAATGAGTATTTACTTATTTTCTCAAGAGCAGAATTAATATTATTGTAAACAGCTGCTGCATTTTCAGCAGTGTAAGTTGCATATATTTGCGTGTCATCGGCAAATTGATGCAGTTCGCAATCCACAATATTATTTTTCAAATCAGCGGTGTAAATAAGGAACAAGAGTGGTCCCAAAAAAAATTAAAGTGTTTTAGAAAAGATGTATTTAGACATTTTAAATGTTTTTTTTTCTTTTTTCTTCTTGTTTTTTTGCCTCTGACGACGGGAGGAGATTTACATCCTGAAACGTTAAGCACTTCTTGTCGGCTGAAAAAATGTGAAGTCGCCACAAAGGTAAAGACATTACTTATTACTCAGTATTCAAGTCCCTTTCGAAACATACAATTTATTTTAACGAAAACATTTCCACTAGCTTCATGATACCCTGCCAACATACCCATCAAAGTCCATTCCGTATATTCATCTTCTCAATCGACAGCGGCATCGATCTCGCCCATCCTAACTCCCATTTCAGTAGCCATCGGAATTCGCGATAACCTAGCAGCGAATTCCGCGTACGCGTCGTTCTTCGTCGCCGGTACTACCGCAAGCAAACCAAATTGGCTGTCGAAGTTGGCAAGGACGCGATAAGATATAAAAAGTACCCGTTAAAAAATCGGTGGTACCATTGTCTTCTGTCTCGCCTCGATCGACCCAGCGTAATGAGCGGAAAAGTAAGTCTGATTTGCTTCTGATTTTTTTTTTCGTTATTTTCTCGTTTCGGTCCTTATTTTGTGCAAGCTCAAATTAGCGGTTCGGCGGAAAACTTCAAGGTCGATATGTAGATCGGTATCTTCTTGGATCTCGTTACTGGTTACTTTATTGTAATTAAATCCGTTTTCTTTATTTTGCTTTTTAACATTTTTATACTCTATATTAAAAGTCAATAATAATTATACTTATCAGGTAAAAGGATATGCATGTAAGAATTGAGTTTTCTGAGAGTTAAATATTAAATTAACATTTCAAACTGATTTTGATTTTTTATTTAGGGATGCCAGATGATATTTATATACAGGGTGTTTCAAAACATGTGCCACATCTCGTGGGGGAAACTCCTCATGAAAAACAAGATTTATTTTTCATATTAACATAGGTTCTACTTGTTTGGTAACTACAGGGTGTCAAAAGTATCTTCGATCTCGATTTATTATAATTTTCTAAAGTACTTTTAGTGATTCGAATGAATTTTTGGGGGTAAAATTTACTATAAGGGCTACATATTTTAATGCTAAAACAATGTCGATAAATTCATCAGGGATGTGCATATAGGTTATCACTAGAATTATTTTTTTTAAAAAAAAAAACTTGTGCGCCACTGATTTTTTTCCTTTTAGATCAGAATTGTGGGTCGTTTCATACCAATTAAAAGTTATCTCTTGATATTTTGTCAAATTTGGTCCTTCGTTTTTTTGCAAATAAAACATAAATTTATCTTACCCTTTTTTAATACAGGGTGAGTCTTAAATAAGTGCAAATATTTTCAAGGCTGGTAGATTTCGATAAAAGAAACATATTTTATCTTTACCGTTTTTCAAATAAGTCCAAATAACCCAGATATTTGACTTCCAGAATAATTTATTTTGAGAACTACTGAATCTTTTCTGTGTTTTCTTTCTTGTAAAGTTAATCTACTCTCCCTATGTTGCCATATTATGAAAATTTTATGATTTTTAACTAAGAATTAAAAGAAAAATCCAAACATTTCTACAAAAAAATCCAAATTTTTATTTTTTTCTTGACAAAAAATCCTCATAGGCGTGTTTTTGGGGTCGATATATACTACCTCTAAAATTATTTGCACTTATTTAAGATCACCCTTTATATATTAATCAATTTTGCAAATAATTTTCAATGTGATAAATTAATAATGATTTATCTCACCGACAAGATTTATTTCTTTGGTGAGCAACTTAGTTTATTTATCCAATTAGAAAATCTAGAACTAAGGAATAGCTTTATTTATTTTTATTTTCTTATTTTTCAGGAAATTTAGTTTTATTTTTTTTACTTACATTGTACTTTTTTTTTGATAAATAAACTTTACTTTACTTTACTTATCCCATTGATGGACAGGAAAAAAGAGGAAGAACAGAATTACTTTAAATAAATATCAATTTTAAATATAACAAACTTGTATCACAACATATAATTGAATCAAACTCTATTTTTTATAGTATAACCAAAGATTAACTATATAATATAGTATAAGGTGTTCTACCATACGATCGAAAAAAACGGTGTTAAAGACGGCTGGCGAATGACAATCGATGAAAATTTTGGCGAAGTCAAACCCTATACGTCATTTACTAGGCTCCTACTTTATTTTTTTAATGTCCCTTACTGCCAGTTGGCCTTGAGAGAGTTGTAATTTATTTTTATATTTAGTAAACGTGATTTTTAAATTATGCAGTTTAAAACTCGAAAAAACAATTTTATGTAAATAAATTTGTGTGGATAGAAACATCGTATCCTTTTTTAATTTTTATATAATTAGTGTTAATTTTTGACGACTTTTATGTAAATTTTTAGTAAATGACGTTTAAATATTGACCTCGCCAACATTATTATCAATTGACATTCCCGAGCCGTCTCTAACGTCGTTTTTCCGATCATACGGTATTTCAAATAATGTCGTCAGTTTTTTCGTACCAACTAGATTTACATATTCAAGGTTGTTTTTGATTGATTATTTAGTTTATCCAATTATTTAACTTGCTTGCTGACGCCCATTAACCTCTTATGGTTACATAAATTGTTACTGGTTTTTGATGACATATTTCGTAATATTAGTATTGGTAGGTACATATAACTTTTTTATTTTTTCTGATAATAAAATGTGGTGTGGTATGTTACTATATGACATAAATTAGGATTGATTGACGTATTCAATTGTTTTCGGTCGCTTCCTGTTTCACCAGATATGACTGCAACTTTTGATTTTTAAATGGCACTCTCAGTATATTTCTACTTTATTCAATAGAAAATGACACTTGAGTAGAATGACATAGCATATGTAAACTTTTGACATTTCCAATTTTAAAAAATATATATTTTAAATTTCAATCTAGTATCCATGGCTGTGTTAAAAGCACTAATTTTTAATCAAGGTGCCTTGGAAAAATAGATTTGATCGTCTAATGTTTTTCGTGTCTTGTCCTGGCCGGTTAAAAGATGCACAAATCGTATTTTTAATCATATTTCAATTTTTTCAAATTGAACGAGAGTAGCTCATTAGCATATTTGGAAACGTATTTCTTTACGAAAAATTGGGTCCCACACACTTGGTATTTCGTAACTGTCGTTACATTTATGACCATGGCACTCTAAATTAAAATCTAAAATGCTATTTTTTTCAATTGAAAATGTCAAAAGTTGACTTTATGATCATTCTATTCAGAATGTCATTTTCTACCAAATGAAGTAAGAAAATATTAAAGGTATCATTTAAAAATCAAAAGTTGTAGTCATTGTTGTAGTGACCGAAAATAATTGAATACCAAATATCGTTTTTTTTTCTGAAAAAATAAAAAAGTTATATTGGTGAGCCACTTTTGAGATGCACCCGGTATACATTCTTGAAAAATTGACTTTCTTTTTAAGAAGCATGATTATATATAATATATTTTTATCAACTGCTTGGAACAAATCTCTGTATGTAAATAACTTATATTAAAAAATAATACTTTTTATATAGGGTGGATAAAACGTATTAGGTTGTAGGTTGTTAAATAGAATGCTATTTTATTTGTCATCTCTAATAAACTCGTTACCTATCGATAATAATGTAACATTTACTTTCAGGTAGCCTGTATTTTTGTTGCCTGCCTCGTGGCAGTGAACGCAGGTCTCATTCCAGTGCCATCAGCGAAGTACTTGGAAGGTCCCAGCACCAAAACCAAAGTAGTCGGTCCTGATGGTAGCATCATCGATGCTTACGCTCCTGGAGGTCGCATTCTCCTAGAAGACAATGCCGGACCAGTCTTTCAAGCAGCCCCTGTAGTCTACGCTCACCCAGCGATCTCTGGATTCGAATACCAGCAACTCGTCGTACCCGAAGCTGCCTCGAATGCCGTAGAAGCTGTGGTTCCCGTAGCATCAGCTCAAGATGCCACTGCTGACTCCATCACCGTAGAAAGTAGAAAGATAACTTCTGATGGAGAAGAAAGGGTATTCCTTCACCCAGGAACTCCACCAAGAGTAGAAACAAGGGAATCAGTACCGATCAAAGAGGAGACTGAAGAAACCACTTCCGGTACGACGGAAACACCTGCGACGACTGAATTTTTGGAAAACTCTACTGCTGATTTGAGTGGTACTTATATTCCAGATAACTTCGAAAAGTTTTTCGATGATGGTAGTTATAGACCCGAATTCTACTAGATGATACTTGGAGACTGACGTAGTTTATAGCTATTTAAAAAAATAAATTATAATTAAAATCATGCGTTTTATTTAATTGTACTTTGAATGAGCTAGAAGGTCGAATCGATATTAATTTACCGGGTGAGTCTCAACGGGGGGGCTCGCCTTTATTTAACTATAACTTTTGATATTTTCGCATATACTATCGAAAAACTATAATGAGATAAAAATGAGATTTGATTGACTTATTCAATTGTTTTCTGTCACTTTCTGTTTGACTGGAAATGACTACAACTTTTGATTTTTAAAAGCCACCCTCGGTATTTTTTTTTATTTTATTCGATAGAAAATGACACACTGAATAGAATGACATATCGTATGACAACTTTTTATATTTTTGCATTTTGTTTATTTGAAATTGTAACATGCGGTTCATTACGACAATATGACTCAAAATACCAAGTGAGTGGTACCAAATTATTCGTAAAAAATGCTTTTTCCAAATACGCTAATGAGCCACCCTTGTTCCATTTGAAAAATTGATATATGATTAAAAATACGATTTAGGCATATTTTAACCTGCCAGGACAGGACATAAAAACATTAGACGAATTATATAAAAAAAATTGTGTTTTTAACACAGCCATGATACTCATATTTTTTTTAGCAAAAATGTCAAAAGTTGACATATGATATGTCATTCTATTTAGAGTGTCACTTTCTATCGAATAAAGTAAACATATACCGAGGGTACCATTTAAAAATCAAAAGTTGTAGTAATTTCCGGTGAAACAGGAAGTGACCAAAAACAATTGAATACGTCAATCAGTACTAATTTATGTCATATACTAACATACAAAATCTTGTTTTTTATCTGAAAAAATAAAAAGATATAGGGGTGAGTCACTTTTCAGACGCACCCGGTATATATAATATATTCAGATTATAATCTTTAGATCTTTATTTTAAAAGAAACACGACCTTTAGGAAATTTTCTTGAACTAAGTTTTCATCATAATTTTGTTTAATGCTTTACTTATTCTCCTTGACAATTTTAATCATAATTATCATTACATAATGTTTAAAAAATTCTTGGTTTTATAATATATTCTATTAGCCGAACAGTTGGGACAGTCAGGAAACAAAAAAAAAATTAAAAGGATCAGAGAAAATGTGGGCGATTGCCATTTTGGGTCGTACCGTTCATGTTTCACTTTACTACTCTACTCCTTAACCTCTGCGTATTTCCATAGTTTTATAGCTCATTTAACGTGTGTAACAAGTTCAACCGGACTGACATAAAATTTGAACATAAAATGTTTTATTACGTTATTTGCAACGTCGGTGTCGCGTCGGTAATATTAGGTAAATCACCTTAGTACTTAATATATAAGTAAACAAAAAATTCTTTATACTTATTTCTTTTTTTATACCCTATAAAACTTTTTTTTGTAAAAAATCGTCATTTAATTGCATTTTATCAAATATACACTCACCGGCGCGAAAAACGGACACCTCAAAATTTTGATGTATTTTAAAGTTTGATAGGTTTTGTTCTAGTAGGCCGATTTTGATGATTTTGAAAGCAATTTGTAGTTAAACTATTTCACTTTTAGCATCTCGTTCAAAATTAAAAATGAGAGTTTCCATCTCTCGATTATTCAGGGGTAAAAAAGTTGATATTTTCGTGAAACTTTGAAACACCCTGTAGAATATAGCGTTAACAGAGTAGCGAATTTAAAAATCATTTTATCACCTAAGTGCATCTTTTTTCGATGGTTTGGTGTTTTATTCATCTCACTAGTCTTATTTTTGTTGGAAATATTCGCTTTTGAAAAAGACACTAACATTTTCTCGTAATTTTTATTGATAATAAAATGTTAGAGTTACCGATTAAATTAAGGAAAAAGCAAAAACATATAATAAGAAAATTATCACTAATACCGATAATTATTCCCCCCCTCCCCTCCGAGCTTCAATCACAGCGTTTATCCGTCTCGGATTACTTTCCACTAAACGACGGCGACGTTTCACAGAGGAATTTTACAAATTTCTTCCAGAGGTATAGCCGTCCATTATTCTAGCAGTGCTCTTCGTAACTCATCCAATGTTTGAGAGGTTGGTACTAAACTTTTTTAATTCGTTGTGTGTAGTGGTCAATCTGGTTAATATTGTGATCTCTATTATCTTCAATTAAAACAATTATAATGGATACAACTTCGGGACTTAAAACCCTTTTCTGCTACAGTTACTGCAATAACAGAAAATAAAAATATTACTTTTCAATGACAGTGACATTACATAAATCATATAATAGATGGTTATAATAGATGGTCTTTTATCTATAATCATAAACAGTATTTCATAGGTCTGTTGACTAGCACCAAAAGCAAAATTACGAAAGAATATTAGTGTCTTTTTCAAAAGCGAATATCTCCAACAAAAAACAAACTATCGAGAAAAGATGCATCTAGATGATGATAGTATATTACATACCGAGGAGGGAAGTGTTTCATTACTGTCGAGAGAATTAACTAAATCGCGAGACAATAATGAAAACTTTCCTCCGAGGTTTGTATACTATTTTATTTACAACCACATCATTAATAAACTTGTATTTGATAAAATAAACTGTATTTTGATTTGAATTATTTATAGGTATGTGTTCCTTATTACTTACTTTAGATTTTTTTATTTCAGTTCTACTAATAAAAAAGATAAATTGCTATGTCTAATTTCTATCCTTCTACTCTCATCAATATCACACTTTTTTGCATACTGACTTTTGTAGGGGTACTCTTAATATTTTACTTTTACAATAGTTTCGTTACCACCAAACGCCTTTTATAGAATAAATACTTTTGCGTTTAAATGGTTGTAACCAGGGGGGTGACAGTGAAATAGGAAAATTGGAAACAGTCATTAGTGTCATTCCTGTCATTCTCCTCACGACAAGTATGGCCGCCTAGACAAGGACAGCATTGTTTTTGTCTAACTATTGTCTAACTTCACAGTTTAGAATTGACAGATTTCAGTTTCAGAGACAACTTCAGATTTGTTCTAGAACAAATTCGAAAATATTCGACGCCATTTTAATTCATTCCGTTTAGTTTCGTTTTGGAAGTTCAATTTAATATTTCGGCTGAAATTTATAAATATAAAGGTAATAAAGTATATAAAATATATATTACATGAAGAATCCTGGAGACAATGACGTTTCTGCAGTAGTAGGTATGTCCCATGTATATGAAAAATAGGTAGTAAATAAACACTGTTTTTACATTTTTTAGATGCAAGAAAATGGTGTTATAATCTCTTTGATCGGCGATTTTTTGAAAATGGAAACAATTTACAGCAAGGTAAGATCATTTTTAACTATAGCCAACATTAGTTATCTCCAGTATGTGCGATTTATTGTCAATAATGCAATAAATCGGACTGATAATCTGATTATGTTATCCGACTAAAAGTCTCTTTTTGCATCTTTTTGATTTATAAGCCAGGTTCTTTGGGAATAATGGACGCTTTTTTTAAACAGTTAATAAAAATAGGGACAGCATTTTATTTTGAAAAAAAAATAAATATGCGAAAATTTGTCGTTTTCTGTTTTGGTATTTCCATATCTATCTAGTAAAATACCATTACCGGTACCATTGGTTGTTATGGCGCAAACCTTCAACAGCAAAACAAACGACTAAGTGACAGTTTTGAATTTCTCCTTCGCTTTTTCGAATTTATATAATATAGAAAGCCAGAATGTTGTCGAAAAGTTCTGATAATGAAGACTACTTTAATATTGGTAGTCCATCAGAACTTACAGAAGCTGCAAAAAGAGCAGAAGCCAGTTTACTTCCAGAGAAAAGTAGGGGGCAATATGAAATAGCATTGAAAGTATACGAAAAATGGTGTGCCGAATTCGAAGACAGTCTTGATGGCATATTTTAGCGACATGGCAAGGCAGAAAAAACCATCTACTCTTTGGGCTACGTACAGCATGATACGGACAATAATTATTATTGTTATTATTGTTAGTCTTTTATTTTTGTTGACGTTAGATAAGTATTTAATAAAGATATTACAAGAATATTTTGCTTAATTAAATGAGGCGAGAAATAAGAAAGAGCAGAACCAACTTGATATCCGAACCGTGGCTGGATACGAGGTAGTGAGCCAGTTCAACTATTTAGGTTCCATGATAGCTAACTCTGGAGGATGAGAGGCTAAAATCAGGCGCAGAGTGGCAATGGCGAGGAATGCAACAATAAAGCTGATTAAGATATGGAAGACTTCAGCAATCACACGAAGAACTAAACTGCGCATTGCGAACTCCCTGATATTCCCAATAGTTATTTATGGCTCCGAAACATAGACACTAAAGGAAGGTTACAAGTAAAGAATAAATGCCTTGGAGATGTGGGTATATCGACTGCTGCTGCGAATACCATAGACGGCTCATCGAACAAACATTTCCATTATAGAGGAACTAAAAATTGGGACGTGTCTGGTTACCAGATTAAATCAGTCAATCCTCCGATATTTTGGTCATATTGCCAGGAGTGGCACCTCAATTGAGAGACTGATGGGGGAGGGGAAGGTACACTGAAAAAAATATTGTTCATAATATTAATGAACATTGATTATTAACTGTTGTTTCATTGTGACAATGATTTTTTTCATTAATATAATGATTTGTTAATCATAGATCGATGTCCGATTTATTAATACTATGAATCTAACTTCATCAATATAATGAAAATCTGGTTATTAAATTAATGTAAGATTTTCATTAATATAATGAACACGTTCATTGTCCCAATGAACGCGTTCTTTATTTTAATGCTGAAACTTTAATAAACACATATTCATTATATTAATGTACTAAATCATTGAGATATTGTGACAATGAACAATGTTATTAATACAACAAACACACTACATTATATTAATGTACGCGGTTATTAATGTCATGAATAAAATATTAGGGCTTAAATGTCCGCCATGTTGATCGGTTACTTTGGCACTTTAATAACGTCTGTGTGGTTGAGTTATTCAGTGAGGCTTTAGTTTCATTAGAGCGGCAAGTGTTCTCTTCAATATTTTAAATATTTTAAATAAAAGTCCTATCGTATTGTAGTTAATTTGTTGTGTTGTCAAATCAAATTCCGCTGTGTGAGATCTCTGGTGTGGGTATTCATTAAAACAGCGGATTCTAAATATGTTTCAGAAGTCGAGGCATGGAACTGATTATGGTAAATTCGAATGTTCTTTTAATATTTGGCATTTTAACTATTTTGATATACGTCTTTTAGAACCAGATGAAGATGTTGAGACCTGCCTTCAAGCCCTCAAATTCAACAATTTAACATCGGACCCACTTGATGCGACTTGGAAAGCCTGTTGCAAATTCGTCTAGACGTTATCAAGTCTAAGGATACAGCTAATATAATGAAGAAATGGTCTTTTTATAGAAATGCCTCAGGATATCGACTGGTAAATTAATTTTCTTATTATAATTTACCCTAAAATTAATAACATTACTATTCTCTTCGTCGATTCGATTTTTTTAATTTTTAATTTGTATATGCTATATCAAGTTTAATAAATTATTATTAGTTTATTGCACTTGTTTTTTATTAATAATCCCTAATGGAAAAATTTACTGTGCTCGTAAGTAAGTCGGCACTATTAGTAATTTTGTTACCTTTGTAGCTAAGGGCTTGTTCAAATGGAAATCTATTTATTGTAGAATTATTTCAGGTAGTCGGCTGGGAAATGACTATCAATGACATTTCATATCAATGACAGCGATCTTCATCATCGATTATACGGTGTAACAAGAGTTACTAATAGTGTCGACTTTTAAATGTACGAGCATAACTAAATAGGTTATGAAATTATTTCATTGTATTAATGATAACGGTTCATTAATATAAGGATTTAGGTACATAATATTAACGAAATCTGTTCATTGTACCAATAAATGTGTTCTTCAAATTAATGAACACTGTTCATTGATTTAATGAACTTAAAGTTCATAGAGTTAATGAATTATTTTTCATTGTGCCAATGAAATCGTTCATCGGCTCAAAATTAATGATTTAATTCATTATATTAATGAACTTTTTCATTTGCAATTTGAATACGACGTTTCGTTTACATCTTCATCAGGGTGGGACTAAGGATTTGAATTTAAGAAAAATAGGTGTCGATTTCGTCGTAATTGGGGACGGGCTACAGGACGATGCCCTCGAAGTTTCGAAATGATGACTCTAAATGGACGAAATCATCAGAATTTTTCGTAATTATGGGTCGATTGGAACCAAAATCAAATCACTGGATCACTGGATCACTCAAAACCCTAGTGGGCCACAACTTCTCCGAAGCTTCGCGTAGAGTGAAGGGCTGAAGAGAGAGAAATAAGAAAAACCGAGTGAGGGATATGGGTGAGGGAAAAGGATGAGGGAAGAAATGTAGATAATTTGACACATTCAAATTTTTTAAAAGTCGGTAATGTCAGTATTGCATATGTGGTTGTAAATAAAATAATTTTTAAATATCTTGCTTTCTAAACATATTCCACAGGGTGTTTCAAATTTCCATCAGTATATTACAATATTTTCGGTACAAAGTTCAATCACTGGAGGTACCCGAATGTGAGTCTTCAGACAGACAGACGGACAGTCGGACATTTTAATACAAATTTTGTGAAAGTGAATCAAACTATTTATTAATTTTTAATTTATTACTTTTTCAACATTTCAAACTACATTTTTTTAAACATATCCTTCAATTTACTAGCTATCAGTAAGAAGTTTCACTTCAAATATGCCCACATAGTGCACACTATTTTTTTTAATAATTAAAGATGTAGTACTGATATTAGTTTTTAAATTTAGTAGTAATACAAAAAGTCAACGGTGCTTTTTTTTGTTATATTTCCATAGAATTGTCAAAATATATAATTATTTCAGGTAAGTATAAACTAAATATTTTCTAAAATTACTAGGAATTAAATATGTTCAATTGCTTGATGAAACAGATCCCAGTAATACAGAAAAATGTGTTCATACAGAATGATTTCTGTTTAAAATTTCGGTAAAAATAAAGATTCATTTTTAATAAATTATGTACTATTTTGTGGCCTTATTGTCATTTAAATTGGAATGTATATTATTATCCTAAAATAATGTCTAAACTTTTAGATAACTAAATCTACTTAAAACTATTACAATTTAATATTAAATACACAAAGAACAATATACTAACGAAACTTAAATAACAAATTTAAACGACAAAATTATATATTCTAATAAATAAAATTTGAAAGTATTATTGTCTAAGTTGTTATTCGCTTACAATTGTGGAATTTGTTCCTTTATTGATTAGGCTGACGACAAATTATGTTAATGCTAAACATGAGCAATCTAATAATAGTAATTGAATTTCCATGTTTAATTCCACAATTTAAAGTGTGACGAATTTAATAAACAGATCTACTTCATTTTAATCATAGTTTTATGCACTTTTATTTTTGTACGTAGCAGTCATCTTAATATAAAAGATCGATCATTATGAAGTATATGGTAAGTCTACCCTAGAATTTTAAAGTAATATACCTAAATTATTTCTTTACAATAATAAATTGTTTCTTGTTTTATGGTTTGAGAGAAAAAAAATAGCAAATATGTAACTGAAAAGAACACCAATCCCAAAAAATCTTAGAACAATATTTCTATAGTCATATTGAGCTATTTAAAGTATGCCTATGGGTCTCTATGACAATTTTAAAATAATAATAATTTAAAGAAATTAAAAGTTTAGAGGATAACTTTAGAAAGAATCATAACCTTAAAGCCAGAAAATTTACACGAAAACAAATTTATTAATTCATAATATTTGAAATTTTAATATAATTATTATACCGGGTCTTTTTCAAAAGTGACTCACCTCTATAATTCTTTAATTTTTTTTAGATAAAAAACGAGATTTGGTATGTTATGACATCAATGGGGATATTGATTGACGTATTCAGTTAGTTGCGGTCACTTCCTATTTCAGACATTTTTGATTTTTAAATGGTACCCCCAGTATGTTTTTACATTATTTGATAGAAAATAATAATCTGAATAGAATTACATATCATATGTCAACTTTTGAAATTATCAGTTAAAAAAAAGTATTTTAAATTTCAATCTAGAGTGCCATGTCTGTGTTAAAATCATTAATTTTTATTAATGGTTTTAAATTATATTTATTAATGGTTTTAACTTATTAATGGATCTTTGGGAAAATAGATTTAATCGTCTAATGTTTTTCCTGTCTTTTTTCCTAACCAAACCAAAAAATGACAAACCGTATTTTTAATCAAAACTTATTTTTTTCCTTTAGCACGAGAGTGGCTCATTGGTATATTAGAAAAAAGCATTTTTTTATGAATCATTTAGTTAAATAAAGAATGTCTATAGAATTATTTGGTACAAATAGTCGTTACATTTATCGCCATGGCACTCTAGATTGAAATTTAAAATGCTATATTTTTTAAGTGAAAATGTCAAACCTTGATATTCAGTTGTTGTATTCGTTGACATAAGATACGCCACTCTATAAATAATTTAAGAGGCAAATTTTTCTTGTGAAGTATCCTTTTGTGTAGCCATTATGAAATAGTCATGTCTGCCAGCGCGTTCCAGGGAGCTTAAAGCGGCGGCGGTCAATCGAAAGGATGGAATTTTGACACTAAAAATATTATAAGGTACATGAGTTATAATTGCGAAAATAGCTTTTATTTATTATTAAGAAACTTGGAAAATTATTGGCAGACATTTTTCTTGTCGCTAAAATGCCGGCAGGCAACGCGAAAAAGGCATAAAATTTTGAAAAAAAATCATTGGTCGATTGGCCGATTGGTGGAATGTCATTTATTTATTTTAAAAGCCGTCTATAAAAGGGCAGACACAAAGATCGTGACTAAATCAGTATAGATAAATCATATATACGATTATATTATAAATATATTTTTTATGATTTCAATAACAGATATCATACATTTACTATTCTGTCTCACTATTTGTATCTGACTCGTCCTATTTATATTGTATCTGAGTCTTCCTATGAGTCCATAATTAAACCGTAAATTTTTTGTAGACTTCATGTATTATGTTTCAATTGACAACGCGGGGAGTTTTTTTAGCAAACTTTTTAGAACTGCCTGTTCACCGCAAATTTACCCACGGTATAATTATATCTTAACCTGCCATGCTTACAGCTTAATATGTCTACGGCTATGATACTAAAAGCATGGATGCAAATACAGAAAAAACAGGTAGCTCGCAAAATTGTTTAAAAATAAATCAATTTCTTTTTAAATTTCCAAACTTGAATAACTCTGTTATTTTAGACTTGTTTGGAAAACGGTAAAGAGAAAGTATGTTTTTTTTTATAGAGATCTACCAGCTGTGAAAATATTTGCACTTACTCAAGACTCACCCTGTAGAGTAATATCGGGCTTCTGTTAACAGTCTACCGCTGATTAACCCACGATTTTTTTGTCTGGCCTTTTGCATGCGGCTTTTTAAACACATAAACATGACATTCCACCAAACGGCACTCTCGACGGGGTTTCTCAAAATTTCATGCCCTCTTTCGCGTTGTCTGTCGGCATTTTAGCCACGAGAAAAATGTCTGCTAACAATTTTCCACGTTTCTTAATAATACATAAAAGCTATTTTCGCAATTATAACTCGTGTACCTTATAATATTTTTAGAGTCAAAATTTCACCCTTTCGATAGGCCACTCCCGCTTTAAGCCCCGGGATGGCGCTGGCAGACATGACTATTTCATAATGGCACCACAAAAGGATACTTCACAAGAAAAATTAGCCATGTAACATGTAACGATGATAAGGTTTTTTTGTGTAGCCAGCTCTCCGTCTAAAAGAATATCATTTTCTATGAAATAAAGAAAAAACATACATTTCCCGTGAAACAGGAAGCCACCGAAACTAATTGAATATACGTTAATCAATCTCGATTTATGTCATATACTAACACACCAAATTTGTTTTTTTCTCTGAAAAACAAAAATTTAAAACACATTCAAAAAATATTTATTCCAACAACACTTGTCAATATTTAGAATAATTAATTGATGCAAATGTGCTTAATCAGATTTTAGTTATATTTTCTTCGTGGCTGTTTTTGGCGGATGGTGCCGTAGTGCCAAAAACAGAGATCGAAGGCCCCAGTGCCCAGGCCCAAATTACTGGTCCTGATGGTAGTGTCATATCATCTCAGATGCCCGGAGGACATATTGCTCAAGATCGTGTGCCCAATATTATAGAAACAGCTGGTCATTTTTTAGGTATGAGTATCATAACTTAACTACTAATTTAAATTAGCTATAAATATACCATGTCCACCACAATCAAATAATGAGAAGATTGTCTCATAAAACTCCGTCAAAAACTTTAACGAATATACTACTTAATAAGTGGCGTGGAAGTGTGTGTATAATGTATATGTTACGGATAATACGCGAAATTAGCTAAATCGCGAATTAAGCGGTTAACACACGGATTATCTAAAAGCGATGGATAAAACCTGAATCTGTCTTAGTTTCGCGTATTATCCACCGCAAACAAGTTAAAACGCGAACCAACCAAACGATTAGTATCGTATCCTTTGTCTATATGGATTTGTATTTGTATTTGACTAAGAGTGGGTCCCATGGGACCCTCCACTGCGGCCGCGAGGGCCTATTGTGGCTCAGTTTCTACAAACTCTTTAAGATAAAAAGTGTTAAAGTTCACCCTCAAGACCCAGCCTTTTAACATAGGCCGTTATGTCCGAGGGTGATATGTCTCCTAGGTCTGCGACATGTTCCATTCCGGGACTGTCATTCCAGTCCCGGAACGTCGCACCCCTAACCCATTCACAGAGCCTGTCTCTTACGAGATTTTTTGGAACGCTAAGTGTCGGTTCTGGGCCCACGAATAACGAACCTGCACCAATTTTGGCGAGGGAATCAGCACGTTCATTTAAAACTAAATGAACAAGAATTTAGGACTTTTTTAAAATCATTCATGAAACTCATTTAGCTATTGGACTTGGAGGTCACAATAGATTGGTGATGGAGCTAAAAAATATAAAAATATTATGCAAGAAAGTGTGTCCATTTATCTTAGCTTATGCACACATGTCTAACGAAACAAAAATGCATGAAAAAGGGACTGATGGTTGAAAAACATTTTGAAATGAACAGTCGATGTCACGTAGATTTAATCGACACGCAGTCGAATCCTGATGGCCCGTATACATTCATATTAGTCTATCAGAACTACTTAACTAAACAATTAACTTTGTACAATTGAGACTAAAATCGAAAACAGCTAATGAAGTGGCCGCAATGCCTCAACCATACTGGATATATTTTGTATATTCGGTGCACCACTGGTCCTTCCCCTTTATAGAGTAAATGGTGTTTGTATTTTTTTGTAAATAAAAGTGTATGTAATAAAACGGCCACTCATTTCTTGCACACGCCTATGAATGTGATATTAATTGTTCGCTTAACATATTATCCGGCTAATTCGCGAAATAGCCAAGTGTTCACATATACCTATAACCAGTCATATTGTATAATTCGCGTTCTATCCGGATAATTTGCGAACATTTTTAAAATATATTTGTTTCTTTTAGCTTTAACCGACTGTGATAGTTAATTCGCATTTTAACCGGTTAATTCGCGAATTAACTAATTTCGCGTATTACCCGTAACATATACATCATAACTCGATCGGCATTTTGAATCGAAAGATCTCAGAAGTGATAATTCTTAGGGAAAAAAGTGTAAAAACATTATTGTAGATAATTTTATAATCTACAATTTTGGTCCGATCTATTGTTTTGAAGAAACTTACCGTTTACGAAAAAAAAACCAAAAAAACAAAAATTTTTTACATTTGACGTTGAATAACTTTTTAAGCAGACGTGGAATCGATGGTGACTTTTTTCTTTTACTTTATAATGGCTAACCCAAGGTCTTTACCAAAATTCAGCTTTGTCGGAATTTTGGTAGATTGAAATGTTTAATTTGACCGGAGTAACAGTGCACTTAAGAATAAAGTGTTAGGATTATTAAAGTAATTTAATTAGTAAAATTTGTTGCCGTCCAAATGTCAAGTCAATATAATTATTATACAAATAAGAACTATATGTGTACGGTCACTATAAATACTTATCCATTATTTGATTAAAGTAGTTGTTGAATATGTGCTTCCATATTATACATTAACTAAAAGAACTGACTTGGGAACTGGTTTTGTATGAGATCTCATAACTTTTTGTAGTGAAAGAACTGCGTTGCCAGGCTTAATAACTAGTAATAACTAAGTAACTTTCAGTAACTTCTTTTGTGATGTTTCTAGTTCTACAACAGAAAAAGCTTTGATTTTCTTTTTTAGATAAGTTTATTTTAGGCCCAGTATACCGAACACTCCACCCCCCTGCCCATGGTATGGAGGTACAAGAGAATATTGATGG